>NW_011501797.1:0-8389 GCF_000495115.2 Populus euphratica
TGCAAATTTATTTTGTGTTTTGGAGTAATCGTATAATTTTGAGAAGATATTTGTTTAGTTTCTGTAATCTCTGTTCAGTTTCTGCAATTTGGTATTTTATTTTTCGCTGCTTTTGCATTCTGGTTCTCTGTGATTGTTGATTATGGGTACTAAAAGAGATAATTCGCTTTAATCTGTAAGTGTGAGGTTGGATGGTAAGAACTATTTGTATTGGAGCTATGTAATGAGAAATTTTCTTAAGGGTAAGAAGATGTGGGGGTATGTTAGTGGAACTTATATAATATCTAAGAATGTTGAGGAAGGGGATGCTTTTTTGATAGATACATGGGAAGCAAATAATGCAAAGATCATTACTTGGATCAACAATTCTGTTTAGCATTCGATAGGCACGTAGTTGGCGAAGTATGAGACAATAAAAGAGGTTTGGGATCATTTACAAAAGTTATTCACGTAATCAAATTTTGCAAAACAGTATCAATTAGAGAATGACATATGAGCTCTTCATCAGAAGAATATGAGTATTCAAGAGTTTTATTCTGCTATGACAGATCTTTGGAATCAATTGGCTCTTACAAAATCGGCAGAATTAAAGGCATGCGGTGCTTATATTGAGCGTAGAGAGCAACAACGATTAATATAGTTTTTAACAGCACTTCGCAGTGACTTCAAAGGACTTAGAGGTTCAATTTTGCATCATTCTCCACTGCCTTCTGTTGACTCTGTTGTGAGTAATTTATTGGCTGAAGAAATATGTCTTCAATCTTATTCTGAAAAGAAAATTCTTTCTGCTTCAAATCCTTGAGTACTAGCAGTACCTTCTAAGCCATTCTCTAATCATTAGAAGAAACCTTACACAAGGGTTGGCTTCGATGAGCGTAGTTTCTATAAGCAGAAAAGTCATTGGAAGGTTCAGTGTTCTAAGTTGAGACAACAAAATCAAGCTTGGAAGTCTGGCAGTCAGTCACAACCTATTGCTCACAGACCACCTCAAGGTTATAAACCATCACACCATAATACTGCAACAATAACTTCCCCAGGCTTTATTACCGATCCCAATACTTTGGCTGAGCAATTTCAGAAGTTTCTCTCCTTGCAGCCACAAGCAATGTCCGCTTCTTCTTCCATAGGTCAGTTGCCTCATAGTTCCTCAGGTAAATCACACTCTGAATGGGTCTTGGATTCTGGTGCTTCTCATCATATGTCTTCAAATTCCTAATCTTTTACCTCTGTGTCCCCTTTGTCCTCCATTCCTGTTATGACTGCTGATGACACTCCTATGCCCTTAGCAGGTGTTGGTTCTGTTATCACACCTCACTTGTCTCTCCCTAATGTTTATCTTATTCCAAAACTCAAATTGAATCTTGCATCTGTTGGTCAAATATGTGATTCTGGTGATTATTTAGTCATGTTTTCGGGTTATTTTTGTTGTATATAGGATCTGCAGTCTCAGAAGGTGATTGGGACAGGCCGTAGGGAGAATGGAATATATATTTTGGATGAGCTAAAAGTGCTAGTTGCTACTGCCCCTGCTGCTACTACTACTATTGATTTGTCTTCCTTTCGTTTAAGTATTTCATTTTCTAGTTTTTATTTATGGCATTCCTGTTTAGGTTATATTTTGTCTTCTTGTTTGATATTTTTGGCATCCATATGAGCTATAAAAAAATTACAAACTTATGATATTTTTGATTATAGTGGATGTAAATTGATAAAATTTTCTGAAATTTAAAAAATTGTGACATTTCTAATTGTAGTGGATGTAAACTGATAAAATTTTCTACTTTACCTTTTAATCGAAGTATTTCTGTTTCTTCTTCACCATTTGATTTGATTCATTCTGATGTATGGGGACCTTCTCCTGTTGCCATAAAAGGAGGGTCTCGATATTATATATCTTTTATTGATGATCATACTCGTTATTGTTGGGTTTATTTAATAAAACATCGTTCTGAATTCTTTGAGATATATACAGCTTTTCAAGCTCTTATCAAAACTCAACATTCTGCTGTGATTAAATGTTTTAGGTGTGATATGGGTAGGGAATACACCTCTAATAAGTTTTGCCAATTGCTTGCCTTAGATGGAACCATCCACCAAACTTCATGTACAGATACTCCTAAGCAAAATGCTGTTGCTAAAAGAAAACATAGGCATATTGTCGAAACTGCTTGTTGTCTGCTTTTGTTCCTAGTGAGTTTTGGGGAGAAGCTGTTCTTACTGCAGTAAGTTTGATTAATATAATTCCATCTTCTCATAGTTCCGGTCTATCTTCTTTTGAAAAGTTATATGGTTATGTCCCTGATTATTCCTCATATAGAGTTTTTAGTTGTACTTGTTTCATTCTTCATCCTCATGTAGAACGCAGTAAGATATCCTCTCGATCCGCTGTTTGTGTCTTTCTAGGTTATGGTGAAGGTAAAAAGGGGTATCGTTGTTTTGATCCAATAACTCAGAAACTTTATGTGTCTCGTCATGTTGTCTTTCTTGAGTATATATTTTTCTTTTCTATTTCATCTATTCCACCCACTACTCATAACATGACTAAATCTGATATTATTCATATAGATCCCTTTTCAGAGGATTCTGGTAATGATACCTCTCCCCATATTTGATCAATTTGTACTCATAACTTTACAGGTATTGGCACTTTACTCTCTAGCACACCTGAAGCTCCATTCTCATCTACAGCCCCTCAAACTTCATATGAGATTATGGATCCACCTCTACGTCAGTCCATCCATATTCGTAAGTCCACAAAACTACTAGATTTTGCTTATTCTTATTATTCTTCATCATTTACTTCCTTTTTAGCTTCTATTCATTGTCTCTTTGAGCCCTCTTCCTATAAAGAGGCAATTCTTGATCCACTTTGGCAGCAAGTTATGGATGAAGAACTTTCTATTTTGCATAAGACAGATATTTGAGATCTGGTTTCTCTACCTCCTAGTAAGAGTGTTGTTGGTTGTTGTTGGGTGTATAAGATTAAAACTAATTCTGATGGGTCTATTGAGGATACAAAGCTAGGCTAGTTGCAAAAGAATATTCTCAATAATATGGTATGGATTATGAGGAGACATTTGCCCCGGTTGCAAAAATGACTACTATTGATACTCTTATTGCCGTAGCTTTGATTCGTCAATGGCATATTTCTCAGCTTGATGTTAAAAATGCCTTCTTGAATGGAGATCTTCAAGAAGAAGTTTACATGGCACCTTCTTCTCGTATTTCACATGACTGTGGATATGTTTGTAAGCTTAAGGAAGCATTATATGGTCTCAAACAAGCACCCCCTGCTTGGTTTGAGAAATTCTCTATTGTGATCTCATCTCTTGGTTTTGTTTCTAGCAGTCGTGATTCCGCTCTTTTTATTAAGTGCACTGATGTAGGTCGTATAATTCTATCTTTATATGTTGATGACATGATTATTACTGGTGATGACATTGATGGCATGTCAGTTTGGAAGACAGAGTTGGCTAGACGATTTGAAATGAAGGATTTGAGTTATCTTTGATATTTTCTAGGTATTGAGGTAGCATACTCACCTAGAGGTTACCTTCTTTCTCAGTCGAAATATGTTGCAGATATTCTTGAGCGGGCTAGACTTACTAATAACAAGACTATAGATACTCTCATTGAGGTTAACGCAAGGTACTCTTCTTCTGATGGTTTACCTTTGATAAATCCTACTTTATACTGCACTATTGTTGGGAGTTTGGTATATCTCACCATTACTCGTCCAGATATTGCATATGTTGTTCATGTTGTTAGTTATTTTGTTGCTTCTCCTACTACTGTTCACTAGGCTGCTGTTCTTTTTATTTTGCGATATCTTTGGGTATAGTTTTTCAGAGTCTTTTACTTTCATCCACCTCTTTTTTGGAGTTGCGTGCATACTCTAATACTGATCATGGTAGTGATCTCATAGATCGCAAGTCTGTTATCGGGTTTTGTATCTTTTTAGGTGATTTTCTTATTTCTTAGAAAAGCAAGAAACAATTTATTGTTTCTCAGTCATCCACCGAAGCAGAATATCATGCCATGACATCTACTACTAAAGAGATTGCTTGGTTACGTTGGTTATTTACTGATATGGGAGTTTCCTTTTCTTATCCTACTCCTATGTATTGTGACAACCAGAGTTCTATTCAGATTGCTCACAACTCGGTTTTTCATGAGCGAACTAAGCACATTGAGATCGATTGTCATCTTACTCGTCATCATCTTAAGCATGGCACCATTGCTTTGCCTTTTGTTCCTTCTTCCTTGCAAATTGCAGATTTCTTCACCAAGACACATTCCATCTCTCATTTTTATTTTCTAGTTGGCAAACTCTCGATTCTCGTTTCTGCCGCATCATGAGTTTGAGGGAAGATGTTAAATAATATTTATGTAGTCTTATTTATTAAGGGTAGAATAATACTTTCAATTTAATCTATATATACTTTATTTGTATTTAGTTTAAAGTTAATCATTCATAATATACAGATTATTCAGAATTCTAGCATTCTTTTTGTGTTTGATCTTAATTATTTTAACAAGTTCAAGACTTAACAAAAACATTAGTAGCATGAATGGCAACATGCATAGGTAATGACAACATGCATTAGTAGTTATAGATTCGGTAACAGTGTATTCGGTAGGATATGGGTTAAGGTTCGTCGTAAATTTTAACTTAGACTGCGGAGAGTCCAAGGCATGCAAACACATCTATTCTGGCAATTTGTGAGTTGTCATAATAGACAACTGGTTTGTTGGTGGCAGGCTAGGATGAGAAGAAACAATTGGGGAAGTTTTTGCGGTTGATTGTTTTGGGAAAAACTAATCGGGTGTGTTCTAAGTCTTAGGGGATGATTTTTGTTATAATTTTTCATGTTATTACACTTTAAATAGGCTACATATAAGTGTGTAGCTTGCAATTTTTATGTGTAGGTAGAAACCATTGGGCATAGCACACAAATACGGATTGATATGTTTCTTTTGTTGAGATTACTAAAAGGTTGTTATGGTTCCTGTATTTTAAGTGTGTTAAACTATGCATATTCTCTCTACTTGTGTATTTCTGCTAGTGCGAATTTTATTTTTTTTGATGAAGAGAAACACTTAATTATTAAACAAGCACGAGAGGATTAATAAAAAAGAAGGTTAACAGGGAGCTGAGCTGCCGCATAGAAGTTGAGATTTTGATGAGAAAATCGACCCTGTGACAACACCCCTTTATTCTTGAGTATTCGATCTGTAAGTAATCTAATCTCCATATGATTATGATGAAGGTTATTAGCTGAACTTTCATGAAATAATGGCAAGTACAACTGGCTTCTCTGAATCCTATATAATTGCAATGAAATGATTTGACGGGCATGGAACTGCAGCGGAACAAGAGTTGAACTGTTGTTCCATCATATGTTAGATACTAAAGCAGCCGGACATCAGCTTTGGTTTCTAAAGGAGCCGCCATGCGTGCTTAAGCTTGTTTTCCATGATAATCACGATTTTTGCAAAGGGAATGAAGAAGCCAAGGCGGCTCTAGATGGCCAGATAATAATGGAAGTAATTGTGCCTTCTTGCTAAATTTGCAAACCTATCAGATTATCCAGAACAGAAGTACTGTAATGCTTCTAGAAAAAAACAAGGGTTAATATCTCAACAATAGAAGGCTTCCTCCATGGTCCAATACAAACCACTATCACCAGAATAGGAGATATGTATAAATCTACTTAAAATCTGCACCACTGGTTTTTTCCTAGCCTGGCTCCATTTCAGAAAAGTTATGTCTCCATGTTCTGAGGCTGAGAAAGCGATCTGCAAAGAACTAAGTTTAATGCACAATACGGAAATGTCCAGTATATCTGTCACTCTCTCTTTGTTTTCTGAACCTCCCAATGTCCATGACAGTGTCTTTACTCTCAATTCACCAACTAGAACTTTATCGTCGTTCGAATCCCATACTTAGAAACCATCAAAATTTCAAAAAGTTCTCACACACAAAAAAGAAGGAAAATCAACCAAAAAGTAGGAAGTCAAAACTCAAAAGGTAATAACCAGGGAATAACATTTACCACTGTCCATTAGTAACGTGAAGGCCGAAACCAGCATGAAAATTTTTCCCCTGAATGGACCACTTGAAATAAATCATAAATACCCACATAGAAATAACTGGCGTGCACAGTACACCGCATGCACACTATATATGTGTGACACATACCGTACAAATATAATATACACGCGTGAGACGGAAAAATTGCTGTACAGCTAAACCAACTAATTAAGAGAAGGGAAAAAAAATTACCCTTAACGTCGCCGTCTTTGAGAGAAGCTCTCCCATGTTCTGTGAACGAGATTGATTGAGAGAATGGACAATGGAAATATGCGACTGCAAAGGCCCACCATTCTCACTGAAATGCGGTGCCCCGCTAAACCAAGAGACTAATGTATTTTCTTTATAGTTGATAATGACCTTGCCTTTTTTGAAGCACATGAAGGCCATGTTACTCTTGCCCCCAAACTCCTGTAAAGACAACATAGTAAGGTCTTTCTTTTAACATCATTTCAACTGCTGCACACGGCTACTTTACCACGCAAATCATGTCTCAAACTGTAACTGCCTAGTGCCCACTTGGGATCTTTTATGAACAAACCCAAATTACATCAATACCCTTGTTAGTTGCATCAGTCGTCTCTACTAGCTATTGCCAGAAATTTGGCAAGACCTGGAGTCATGACAGTAAGAGAAACAACTATATAAGATGGAACTGTTCATCTCCACATCCACATGTTATTGGCATCTGATAGCAAGTAGCATAAGAATCGAATGGCATTACATCAGTTTATGCCATCAAGATTTGAAAAGGGGAAAACAACTGACCCTGATATGGAATGAAAGAAAATGCGATTGTTAACTTGAATAATCATGTCAGCATGCTCAGTATGGTTCTTTAGTAGAAATTTTATTTAACACAGCAAGTTAACCTGGTTCATAAGAACAACAATATCAGCTGAAAGATTTCTGTCTTGTCCTCTTCGTTCATGTACTCTATGGTCAGGAAACCGATGGTGATGCACTGGAAACGTCAAACAGTCACATGGGTTGTAAGGAAAGTAGTCAGAAACAAAGGGCCCAAGAACGCAGACTTGCAAGTAATACCCAGCTAAGATTATCAATCAGATAAATATTGAGATATTGATCTGTGAAAGCTAAGGACTTCAAATATGACACCAATTAAAAAACGATTGAGCAAGCATTAATAATAAGATTAGGCCCTTGACTGCAGAAAACTAGATAGAGATGGAACGTATGGGTTTAGGCGAGGAGAATATTATTTAGCCGGGTCCGCTTCAGAAGAATTGAAAACAATTGCAAGAATTAAGGATATGCTTGTACCTGGTATGCTAAACCAAGGTGAGAGCAATGGAATTGAAATCACCACGACACCGTATGTACGATCAACGCAAAAGACATAATGGGTGCCCATTTTCACATGCCTTGCATAATAAAGAATCAAAAGGACAGATACAGTTGGTTTTGATTAATGCTTTGAAGGGCCCTCAGCTTCATTAATATGTATTATACAAGTCATTTGTGAAGAGTTTTCAGCACAAGAATACTCTGAACAAATCCGATAATCATTGAAGCCTCAAAGCCATATTAAGCCACGTACCTCATTGTTGTCAGGTTGATGTATTCAGTGGTAAAACATCCCAAGGAACAGTGTGATACAAACACAAATCAAACAAGAGGTACAGTGCTTGAAAGTAACATCAAGCTGATAATTTGATAACAAAATAGTTGCAAGGCCAGAGATAACCTAATCAGTATACCCTTGCTGTTACCCAAAATCTGACAGTATAAGAAAAGGAATATCAGACATTGGCAGGAGATAATCTAAAAGCTGTTCAAACAGCAAAAAACGTCGTTCTTTTCTCTATATTAATTTAAGAAGGATAAAAAAATGATTGTGCATCTCATTACAGCTAGTAATTTACTCGCCAATATATTCTAAGCATATGTATTAAATCATAAATTCTAATCCAATATACGCCTTCTGTGCACCACAAATCTGATGAATCGAAAGGCATCTATACAAATCTAGCTATGTTCTCAAATCTAAAAAAGCAGAGAAGTTTCATGCCTGTTTGGAGTGCCTGCATATTGTTTGGAACAAATAAGCACTAGTCAATGTGTTAACGTTAACGTACACATATCAAATACACTTCCGAAAGCACTTAATGCAGACAACAGATATCTGGAGTAAACTTAATTCTTAATAAAATTTAATCAATTGATACATCATTTTTGTTAATTGATACCGAACTATATTTTCATGTATAAGCACAAAAATTGGGAAGATGGTAAGAAAAAAAAAAAAAAGAAGGGGGGGGGGGAGGGGGGGGG
>NW_011501797.1:8448-32445 GCF_000495115.2 Populus euphratica
GTACAAAACTACCCTCTGCTGAGAAAATAAGGATCATTGCTACATGCCTATGCCACTGTGTTCTTCAGCCTAAGCCAATGTGAAGTAGAAATCTCAAAACTCTGCATAAGTAAAGTCACTGGTCGGAGGGAGATTTCAACTGTTGATTCTGCCCATCTATCAAGCTTATCTGTCGTCGGAGTTTTGCTATATGAGCTTGCACCTAACACATTGAATCCACACTGTCAAAGAATAGCTTTACAGTTTTCCATGCAAAATGTGACTCATTGGGAATTAGTGAGATTAAAAAACACGCTGCTAATGCAAAAAAGAACATAGAATTCAACAGCTCTTAAATGTTCAAACATAAAACCCATCCATCAATGATAGAAAAAGTTGGTGTTCAAACCACAATCAATTCCAATTTATTTTTTAATTCAATTTTAAATAAACACAAAAGGACAGCAGTTCAGCACAATTGAATAAGAAATTGTAGAGTGAGAAAGCAATGGATGGCAAGAAATATTCTCTATATGTCAAAGGACTAGTTTTTGATCTGCAGAAAAATGGTAATTAATTAGCTTAGTGAAAATTGTCTGTGACTGAGAAACTATAGCGGTTATCAAATAAATTAACTATTGCTCGCCAACTACTTAGAAGTTCAGGAAATCATTAGAACTTTTAAGATAACCATATATCTGAATTATGCTTTCTTTTCCACTAATCCCCAGCTCCTACAAGATCAAAATTTCCATGAGGTATTGATATACCAGTTTAATGTATTTACTCTGTAGTAGACAGAGCCATTATTGCAGGAAATAGTGCCCTTGTACTGTTTTTTTTCATTCCTTCTGTCCCAGCTGACAGTTTATTACTAGTTCAAATCCTTCAAACAGGCTAGTCCATTAATATGGCATGTCTTACTCCAAGCCACTGTTGAACAAGCATCAAAGGAATTGATACTTTGCAAATATTACCACCAAGAAATTTTTTTATTCATACATAACAAGCCCGAAAGCTAGTTTATATACACCTGCTTGCATTATTATATTCTTCCTTTCTAATTATTTTTGATATATAAGAAAAGAGAGAACGAAAGAAATTCTTTCTGACCTGCTGACGAGCTGCTGCAAGCTGTAGTAGCTCATCTGCTTCAGAGAAATTCATAAACCACTGGGATAGAGGATGATCTTTAGTGTCACCTCTCTTCCTTTTACTTGTATCTTCAACTGGCACTGTACGAAAACATTAGTTAATTTATTCATCCAAAGCAAGGTGAAGAGCATTTACTGGCAGAAGACAGCTAAAATACAGACCAGGAGGAGGCAAAGTAAAACCAGCAGGTAATCTGGGCAAGTTTACAGCTGGATGACTCTGTATGCGAGCTAAGAAACCTTCTGAAGGCTCAGGGAATACAATCTCATCGTATGATTCTACAACAACTGGCTTCTTCATTGACAAAGAGCCAGATTCATCTTCTGGGTACAACTTCAAGTGATGATATCTGTAGAACACTTAAACCCTTCAACAATGCAATTCTAAAATTTGACCAATTTTAAACTTTTCATTATACTAGAAAGCACAATATTTTTTGGTTCTAACTGACTAGAATTCATTCAATTGAATACCACCAAAATACACTGTCTCACATATTTCCACTATCAGCAGCCATCACAGTCATTAAACTGGAAATCAATTCAGTCTAGATGTTCGGTCAACTATTTGATTATTCCCAAAAAAGTGATTGGAGAAAGGAACATTTGGTTTAAGCTACATGCCACTAATACCTTGCAGCTGATCAATCAACCATCTCCAAGGAGACAAACACACGCACTTTTGGTCTGAATTCCCACATTTCAATCTGAACTGCTTTGTCAGAAATTCCATATCTTTTGACATGTAACTGAGCAATCTCCCTCATATGGCAATGCTCTCTCTCTCTCTACACACACACACCCACATACACATACACACACACACTTTAAATATGTTATGTTGAAAAAGGGAGTTGGCAAATATGAAGCTGAGTGGGAGTTAATTTACATTATATATGGCTCTATCATACCTTTCCATAATTTTACAGCAGTTCATTTTAGCTATGTACTCCAATGACACACATAATGTCTTGTCACAAAATCATCTGGCCAGGTCACTAGCTTCTGATAACATTTTATACAGAAATCAGAACCACATAATAGACAAGGGAACTCACAAGTTCAAAGGCTTATCACAAACATCACTGTGGAAATACAGAGTAATGGCAATCTCAAATTCACCCCAGCCTGCTTCTGATAACTCAAAAGGTGGTGTCTCGATGACTCTTGTAGGATTATTGAAGCTAGAATGAAGCTGAAAAACAGCTCGTTTTATGACTACACCAAGATCCTCATTTGTGGCTCCACGTACATATACAGTCCACTTATGAGATTGATACCTGATTAACAGAATATTGAAATCATGATCCAAGCACACAACAGACAAAAGAATGGGCATTATCCTGAAGATTATTTAACAACTTACTCGTTTGCCTTTTTGCCAAGCCAGAATGCTATGTTGCCGTAAACTATTGGAACGCTAATCTCAACATCTTTGAGCTTCTTATTCAAAATCTGTGCCAGACCATACACGATAACACAAGGAAAGTAACAGAACTAACAATGCAATGCCTCATGATTCCTAGTTTATTATTACAAGTATAATGATAAACAACACATCAAGCATCAAGCATGCACTCGAAACCAAATACTGTTAACATAAACCACCCAAAATTCACGACCATAGATAACATCCAATTGAGATAAAAGTTAAAACAACAAAGTTTAAGGCTGGGATAAAAAAAATAGCCTCTGCTTTCTTAGTAAGATCATTAATTTAAGAATAAGCAACCTGTCATTTCACATATGCAATAAAATTTGACACTAACATCTCCTATCATATCAACACTCAACCAGTCATAGAAAACAGAGCATTTTACAGAGTTCCAAAAACCTGCTTTCTAAGAAAACAAATTTTACCTTTCTAGGAAATTAAGTAACGGGAAGCAAAGAATTCACATTCAATCACTACACAAACCCCATTAGCACTAAATTAAGCAGCAGTTACAAAACAGTGTTCTTTTCAATTTGGTTAAAAAACTACAGAACAAACAATTTTGAGCTTTTTTTTCGCAACAACTGCAATAAAATTTACACCAACAAATCCTGTCCACACTGAAAAACGAATCATTAAAAAACAGAGCTTTATTTTTTTTTGGAGTTTCAATATAGAGCTTTCATAAAAACAAGTTTTACCTCTCTGGGCTCAATAATTTTACTAATTGCAGTAACTATAACTATCCAAATCAAAATTAAAACAAAAAAAAAATCACACTCGATCATGACGAAAGGCTAAACCCTAATGAAGCAAATCAGAAAACAAAATCTTTCAATTGGGTTACTAAAAACCTGCATCAAGAAACGATTCTGAGCATCCGGGCAACATTATTTCATTGATTTGAGAGATGTATGGTTATCAAAATTGGAAAAGAAGATCACAAAAAAAGTTAGTACCTTCTTTTCAGTGTTCTCTTCAGTTTTGCTCATTTTGATTCTCTGTGATTTGGGTATGGGTCCACTAATTTCAACAGGATGATCTTGGCCGTTCTTTTTTGATGACGATGTACTGTTTGTCATGCCCCTTTAACACCACCTTCTTGTTACTAATTTCAACATTGGTGTTGTTGGTTCAATAAAATTAGGGTTTGTTTTCGGCTCAGTTCGATTGGTTGAAGAAATAAGATTGCCTACTGCAGGTTTTAATTACAGATCTATTCCCAGCAAGTCAGATGGAGAGGTATGATGTTAGTGAGGGGTAATTATGTCAATCAAGGAGAGAGTATTAAGTAAAGTTACTAACGAGCCCTTCTTCTAAAGTCGTGGCAAGTTTGATCTGGTGGTTTATACAACTGTATGTTAATGTAGTGTATCTGATTCTTAAGTCGTGTTTGGCTTGTTGGATCGGGGAGACAAAATGAGGAGGATTTGTTTCCAACCCTGAACAGAATTTTTGAGCATGGTGACATCATAAACTGATTTAATAATATTTACTTTTCTATATGTCTAACTCTACTCAAATTTATAGCATAGTAATTGATTTGATCAAATATTATTACTAATATTATCTTAATCTAATCTTATTTCATGTGTATTTTTTTTTATTAACATAGATGTTTAAACTAGTTTGCGTGTATATCAATTATTTTTATAGACCCTCAAGTTAATAATCATATAAGTCTCAAATGATCCTAAAACTTATGGTGATCTTTAAAAATAAATCTAGAATTTTACCAGTTAAATTATATATTTAAAATTTTATTTTTTTGTACTTATTTATTTAGTAGAAGAATATTGTGTATCCTGATTTTAGCATGCATGACATTTATTTATTTTCCTTTTTTATTTGTGAGAACTTCCCATTCTATTCCTTGTTTTATAAACTATAATTATTGGGTTTGTTGTATAAATTTGTTTTTAGCTATAATTATGCTATTATAAAAGGCTTTGGATTATAAATTTTGATATGTATATTGACACGACGAAAAGGTTGATGTCTTCTCCCAAGTGCAGGAGTGTCGAAGTAATAAATAACCCGGCAAGACCGGGGTCGAACCACAGGGAGGTTAATTGTACAAATTATAAACAACAATTATAAACAACAACAGTAGTAACAATAACAACAACAACAACAACAACAATAATAATAATAATAATAATAGTAATAATAGTAGTAGTAGTAATAATAATAATAATAAAGAAAGAGAAGAAGAAGAAGAAGATGATGAGAACTTGGAGATGGAAAATTAATATAAGGATTAAACAATAATAATAACAAATGTCAAGGTTAGAGGTTCCACTAATGGTATATCAAACAAGTATAGTATAAACTCTTATTATTGAATTGGAAACCACACACAAAGGAGGTTCCAATCAGATTATATATTGTTAACATGATTACATTAGTCATCTTATTCAATTAATGCTAATACTTGTAAATCTCGTCAAGCATTCATGATTATAACTTATGTTAACAACAAATCAAGTTCCTTTCATAGCTCAGGTGTCGGTTATACCATACATTATGGGCTATGAAAGTGCCAAGCATTTGTTGTACCAAGTGTTATACAACATAAATCAAGATTAGTCATTTAACAAGCAAAGTATTAAAGAGTGAACAAGATAATAAATATAAAACATGTTAGTATCAAACATTAAAGTCCATATTAAGTTTACATTATACTTATTCTCACACCATTAGTGTAACCTTTTCACCTTGACATAACTAACTTAGCTAGACATAATGAAAGAAAGCAAAATAGATAAACAAAATAAGAACATAAAAGTTAACTAAGTAAAGGAAAGGAAATGAAAGGCATAAACTTAATATTAATGAAAGCAAAGCATAAACATTATAAAAAATACAAAGAGAGAAAGGAAGAGCATGATCTTGATCTGGAAACCAAGATGCCTAAATGCATGGCAAATGCCTCCTTTTATAGGCCAAAATTGGGAACTATTGATTTGATGACTAATTGATAAGTGGGTGGCCAACTTTTGACTTGGTGACAATCCTTATCTTCTCTTGTCTGCCCAAAACATCATTGATAACGTCAAAAATGGAGCCAGGTGCAAACATGAAAGTTGTAGGCAATTGTCTCAGCTTTCTTGTGTAAACAATTCAGCTCATTTGGACTTCTAGAACTCCAGATATGGCCAAAATACCGAACAGTGCTCGGGCTGGAAGACAGATTCGGGCTTCTTTGTTGTTGCTATAATTTGGACTTGATAATGACCTTTTTAGATCTTGGGCTCCATATGAAAGTTGTAGGCCTATGTCTTACCTTTCCATCCATATAAATTGGACCTAAATCTAAGATTTGTAGCTCCAGATATGGCTCAATTACCGAACAGTGTTCCGGTTTGGATTGCACCGACATCTCTTCTCTAAGTTTGACCATCTCTTTATCCATGCAATTTAAGTTCTTCAAGTCATCAATCAATCCTTTCATTTATGTGATAGACCTGCATTAAAAATTGACATTTACCACAAATTATAGGTATCTTATATTATTAGATACATTATTATAAAACATATTTTAGTTAAGGAGTTATTGATACTTCAAGTGCAAAATGATGATATAAAACCATGATAAAAATGCACTTTTAAGTACTAATCACACCCCTCAACCAACTTATTACTAGTCCCTAGTAATTAAAGCGTTAAAACAATTTGCAAATTTCACAAAGCAAGGTATTCATCATTTAACTTCCATTAATCTATCCAGATAAACAAACTCTCATTAAATTTATATATCTGCTCAATACCTCTTAACAAGATATTAATAGACCTTTCTTTTGTGCTCAATGTATCAACACATAATTATGGGGCTTTTCTTGGAAGAAAACAAAATTTTTGTTCTAATGTTTAAGGTTAACTTCCTTGGGTTGGGATTACTATGTTTGTCTTTTTTTTGTCTCTTTTTTTTTAACTCTATATACATATACTTTAAAAACATCATGCATCTTTAACCCATGTAACGAGCTTTCAGCTAATGACTCCCAGACCAGTTGGTCTTAGGGCATTAGGTGTTAAGACACCCCTACGAGCTTAGTAACTCGGGTCGCAGATACTGATATGTAGATAGTGCAATGTTTGATTCCCTTAAGCTTTTCTCCTCAACCCATGTAACAAGCGTTGGGCCAATAGCTCCCAAGTCAGTTGACTTTAGGGTATTAGGTGTTAAAACACCCCTTCGGGCTTAATTGCTTAGGTTAGGGAGGCTACGAAACCAAACTTATCTACATTTTTATTATCATCATTTTTTTTTCTTTAACAAAAGAACTCCTTTACTCTGCCATCTTAGTAACAACAATTATGCACATGCTTTATGAAATGAAAAACAATTTTTTTTTTATCAACTACTACCCTCTCCCCCCAACCAAAACGAGACATTGTCCTCAATGTTCTAAGGTAGAAAGATAGAGTATAAAAGATATCACCTGAAATAACGAACACTGACAAAACCTGAAATACACTGAAACAAAAATAAGAAATAACTAAACATAATAATAAAACCAAAAGACACAAAAATTCACAAATGAAGGCTCAAATCCAATCTAAGCTTTTTACGGCTTCCCGTAGATGACCAATTTATATGACTCATGGAAGGATCAATCACAGGAATGAAAGATTGTAGTTGGTCAATCAATTATTCAGCAATAGTAGCAGAGATTATGATTTGTCGTGCAGAAGATGTTAGAAATTCCTGTTCCACAGCATGATCAAGAAAAGACAACAACTTATCATAATAACCATTAACATTTAACAAACCTATGGGTTTATGGTGAATGTGCAATTGAGCCCAAGAGGAAATATGAAAGATCTCTTCCAATGTGCCTAGACCACCTGGTAAAGCAATGAAAGCATCAGCATGGTTAAACATTGCATTCATTCGAGCCGACATTGTGGAGACCTGAAGTTCCTCTCCAATTGTTTTTCCAATGATGTCCCCTTGTGCCAAAGCTTCAGGGACGACCCCCAAAACTTGACTACCTCCTAAAAATGCAGCTATTGACACACCTCCCATTAACCCAAGATTGCCTCCCCCATACACTAAATGAATCTTTCTCTCAGCTAGCACCTGACCAAGATGATTTGCTGATTCTAAAAACTCCTTTTCTTTCCCAGGACTAGATCCACCGAAAACACAAATATTTCTTATTTGATGACTTGAGGAACTTGCCATTTCTACACACTTCTGTATTTGTTAAATGTATGGGTTGAGTAGAAATGAAAGGAAGGAAAAGAGGGTTTTATAGATGAGAAAGTAGAAAGACAATCATAACATCTACATGTAGGCCAGCTAGAGTCTCACACACACTCTCTCTCTTTTTATTTATTTATTTATTTACTTTTAAAAAAAACATGTGTATGTACAGGTAGTTGTGATTGTGGCTCACATCTTCCCTTGGTTTTACGTCCAAGAACGGCTTAAACGCCCTCTATGGGTCGGGGATAGGCTTCCCATCCAGTTTTCTTAAAAACTGGCAAACAGGGTCTTTTTTAGTCAGATTCCCAAGACTAAGTCGATCATGTTCTTTATGAAATAGTGGCCATAAATAATGAATTGCACGATGCACATCTCCACTAGGATGCGTCTCAAGAGTCAATAGAAGATTATCTAAAGACTCCTTACTCAGGCCATCCTTAATGAATTGTATTTTATCTTCACGGTTTATAGATACCATTCCTAAAGAATGACATTGTGTATTACAAGTCCATCTAGCACATCGATGACAGACATCTAGTCGTTTTGCACGACGCTTCTTTGCAAAAGTGCTTTTACCTGTTCCAGGCATGTGTGAAATGAAGAAGTTAGAGGACTCACCTGATAATCGGACCTTTGCTTCAATCAACCAACGAATATCTTCAGGAATTCCATGATTCATTAACAATCTCAATCTTGCACATCTAGCACGGTAAATTTTTGTAATCGCATTCTGAGGCAAAGCGGGAAAATACTTTTTCAATTTTTCAAGATTAGTGTCCATTTTCAAATGAGAATTAGAAGAGAGATTCAAAGAATTGCACAAATATATACACAAATATCAGTTATTGTGGGAAACTGAAAGAACCGACTTAAGTCACGGAGTACCGTTGTCCGCCATTTGACCGGGGTGAAAGAAACTAGCAAAAATCACTCAAAAAGAAACACAAAAAAACAAAATGTGAGAAAAACAAAATAATCAACCTTTATCTACAAGATCATTCAAACCAGCTGATTCATTTTCACTAGGAAAATTATTAAAGTAAGCTTTCAAACGATGTCCATTTTCCTTAAAAACATTGTCATTCATTGAATTCTCAATATCACAGGACCCATAAGGATTGGTCCATCTTAATCTTAGCTTTTTAGGGAATGCATAGAGTTGAGAATCATAAAACAAAACTTTTTGACCAGTGTCAATTTTTTGACAATTTTCACAAGTTTTGCAGAATGCATGGGTGTCCTTGAACATGGTGGGCCAATAAAATCCATTTTGAAAGATTTTTGCAGCTGTCTTTTTTGACGAGAAATAACTTCCACATGCTTTAGAATGACAAAGTTTAATGACACTACTTACCTCATTGTCGGGAATGAATCTTTGAAATATTTGATCAAGACAATATTTGAATAAGTTAGGGTCATCACAATAAAAGCTCTTCACATCGTTCAAAAACTTTTCTTTGTCTTGAGTACTCCAATCAGTTGGCAAATCTCTTAAAGCAAGAAAATTGATATTTTTATCATACCAAGGTATTGGACTAAGAGAAAGTAAGGATTCGTTAGGAAAGTAATCATCGATTGGTGTGATGTCAGATGTCAAATCTGTTGTCGTTGTTGACAAAAGATTCGCATCAACATTTTCGGTGCTTGTTTCATCCATGATTTCTTCCTTAGAATAAATCATTTGCAAATCTTCAGATTCATCTAACTCATTTTTACTTAAAGTAGATTCAAGTTGATCATAAACTAATTCGTCAATATGATCTACTTCTTGTAAATCATTATCATCTCCAGGTTGCTTGCAAATGTTGAAAATATTCATCTCCAATGTCATGTTTCCAAATGATAGCTTCATCAGTCCATTCCTACAATTAATCAATGTGTTAGAGGTTGCAAGAAACGGACGTCCTAAAATAACAGGAAATGAATTACATGCTTCAACAGGTTCTGTGTCCAAGACAATAAAATCCACAGGATAAATGAATTTATCGACTTGTACTAACACATCTTCAATTATTCCTCTAGGCACTTTTACAGATCTATCGGCAAGTAAAAGAGATATAGAAGTTCGTTTTAACTCACCTAGATTGAGACTCTGAAAAACTGAATATGGAAGTAAATTCACACTAGCACCAAGATCAAGTAAGGCTCTTTCAATTTTATGCTCTCCAATAAAGCAAGAAATTGTAGGACAACCAGGGTCTTTATATTTCAAAGCATTATTGTTTTGAAGAATAGCACTTACTTGTTCGGCTAAAAAGGCTTTCTTTTTCACATTCAATTTCCTCTTCACAGTGCATAGATCTTTCAAAAATTTAGCATAGGAAGGAACCTGTTTAATAGCATCCAACAAAGGTATATTGATCCTTACCTGTTTGAAAATTTCAAAAATTTCAGAGTTGTGATTGACTTTCCTTTGTTTGGTCATGGCATGAGGAAATGAAAGTGCTGGCGGTGAATCAGTCATTTCTTTGCAATTTTTAGATTCAACCCCTTCCTTACCCTCAGAGATTGACTCATCATCTTTCTCATAAGGTTCAAGAGAGGGTTTTTCAATAACCTTACCACTGCGTAGAGTAGTGACTGATTTGACTTGATCCATGTGTTGGCTTCCAGAACTACTTGCATTTGCATTGTATTGCCCTTTGGGATTTTGTTGTGTTTGAGATGGAAACTTACCTTTCTCTTGGAAACTAAGAGCAGATGTTAATTTAGCAAGAGTATCTTTAAAATCTGTCATGTTTTGAGCAAGTTGAGTATTGATTGTCTCTTGCTTTTCAATGAATGCATGCAATGTTTCCTCAAGATTTCTTCTAGGCGGTGGAGCATAAGGAGGTGCATATCCATGAGAATTTTGGAAATTATGATGTGCTTGAAACGGTGGTTGTGAAGTTTGTGCATTGTTGTTCTCACTCTTCCAATTGAAATTTGGGTGATTCCTCCAACCAGGGTTGTATGTTTGGGAGTATGGGTTGTGGTTAGGCCTTTGGAAACTGTTTAAAGCATGGGCTTGTTCATGGAGACATTCCTTAAAAGAAGGCAAGGTTGGACAATCGTTGGTTGAGTGTTCATTTGTTTCATATATTTGACATGCAATGTTTTCAACAAATTTTAATTGACCACTCTTTTTCAATTCTAGTGCCTCGACTTTTCTAGCTAAAGATGCAAACTTGGCTTGAAGGTCATGATCTTCCCTAAGGTTGTACATACCTCCACTAGATGTATGAGGTTGAGTTTTACTCGGTGCCTCATAAGTACATGCGGTGTCCCAATTTTGAGCATTTTCAGCTAACAAGTCTAAGTACTCCATTGCTTCATCAGGGTCTTTATCTTCAAAAGTTCCATTGCACATCAATTCAACCATTTGCCTATCTTTAGGTGTTAACCCTTCATAGAAATGTGAAACCAATCTCCATGTTTCAAAACCATGATGAGGGCAAGTACTAAGCAAATCTCGATACCTATCCCAACATTTGTAAAATGTTTCTCCTGGTTTTTGAGTGAAAGTGGTGATTTGTCTCTTGAAAGAGTTTGTTCTATGAGATGGGAAAAACTTCTTCAAAAACTGTTGTTGCATTTCATCCCAAGCACGAATGGATCCTGGTCTTAAATTTTATAGCCATGTTTTAGCTTTATCTTTTAATGAAAAAGGAAAAAGCTTTAATCTGATGGTGTTCATGCTACAATTTAAATTATTATATGTGTTACAGACCTCCTCAAATTCCCTTAAATGCAAGTATGGATTTTCTAATTCCAAACCATGAAAAGAAGGTAAAAGTTGAATAATACCTGGTTTAAAATTAAAATGAGATGCATCAGGAGGAAAAACTATGCATGATGGTGCACTTGTTCTTGTGGGATTCATGTGGTCTCTAAGTGTTCTAGCACGGTTATTCTCATTATTCTCATTATGAAGTGATTGATTATCTTCTTCGGCCATATTTTCTGAAAATGATGAGGATACCCTACAAAGTCTACCACTTGATGTACGTGACCACACTCTCATGCACGTGTAGGAATAAAATAAAAAAAGAAAATAAAATAAAAAGAAGAAGAAAGCAAAAGAAGGAGGAAGAAAACAAAATAAAAAGAAACAAAAGAAAAGAAACAAAGTTAGAAAAGAGAAAATAAAATAAATACTATAATTTATACAAGAACTTACCTCCCCGGCAACGGCGCCAAAAACTTGACACGACTAAAAGATTGATGTCTTCTCCCAAGTGCAGGAGTGTCGAAGTAATAAATAACCCGGCAAGACCGGGGTCGAACCACAGGGAGGTTAATTGTACAAATTATAAACAACAATTATAAACAATAATTATAAACAACAACAATAATAATAGAAGCAATAATAATACTAATAATAATAGTAGTAGTAGTACTAAAGTACAACAAATGCTTGGCACTTTCATAGCCCATACTGTATGGTATAACCGACACCTGAGCTATGAAAGGAACTTGATTTGTTGTTAACATAAGTTATAATCGTGAATGCTTGACGAAATTTACAAGTATTAGCATTAATTGAATAAGATGACTAATGTAATCATGTTAACAATATATAATCTAATTGGAACCTCCTTTGTGTGTGGTTTCCAATTCAATAATAAGAGTTTATACTATACTTGTTTGATATACCATTAGTGGAACCTCTAACCTTGACATTTGTTATTATTATTGTTTAATCCTTACATTAATTTTCCATCTCCAAGTTCTCATCATCATCTTCCTCCTCTCTTTCTTTATTATTATTATTATTATTACTACTACTATTATTACTACTATTACTATTATTATTATTACTATTATTATTATTATTATTATTATTATTATTATTATTGTTGTTGTTGTTGTTGTTGTTGTTGTTGCTGTTGTTGTTGTTATTATTATTGTTATTGTTGTTGTACTATTATCGTTTATAATTTGTACAATTAACCTCCCTGTGGTTCGACCACGGTCTTGCTGGGTTATTTATTACTTCGACACTCCTGCACTTGAGAGAAGACATCAATCTTTTCGTCGTGTCATTGAACATTTTCTAAAAATTTTCATAGATGATTTTTCTATTTTTGGTGATTCATTTGATGATGTTTGACTAAATTAGAAAAGGTTTTGAGCAGGTGTGAAGAGAAGAATCTTGTGCTGAATTGGGAAAAATATCATTTAATGGTAACGAATGGCATTGTACTTGATCATATTGTTTCATCAAAAGGAACTGAGGTTGACAAATCTAAAATCAAATTAATTATCAATTTGCCAACACCAAAATCTATTAAAGGTGTTAGATCATTCTTAGGACATGCTGCTTTTTATAAAAGGTTCATCAAAGATTTTAGTGTTATATCTAAGTCATTGTGTAACCTTCTAACAAAGAAAAATGCTTTTGAATAGACTGAACAATATAAAAAAGCCTTTGTTAAACTTAAAAACTTGCTTACTTCTGCTCCTGTCATTCAATCTCCTGATTGGTCATTACCTTTTGAAATAATGTGTGACGCTAGTGATTATATCATGGGTGCTGTTTTGGGACAAAGAAAAGATAAGAAACCTTATTTGATCTACTATGCAAGTAAAACTTTAAATAGTATTCAAATGAATTATACCACCACTAAAAAAGAATTACTTATAGTAGTATTTTCATGTAAAAAATTTAGGTTTTATCTTGTCGGCTCACCTGTTGTTGTTTTTATTGATCATGCAATATTGAAATATCTTCTTTCAAAAAAGGATTCTAAGCCTAAACTGGTATGATGGATTTTGTTACTTCAAGAATTTAATATCACAATCAAAGACAAGAAAGGCACCAAAAATGTTGTCGCAGATCATTTGTCAAGATTGACAACATATTCAAGATCTAACATTGCATCAATCGATAACTACTTTCCTAATGAATCCTTATTTTTTGTCTCTACAATACCTTGGTTTGCTAATATTGTTAATTTTCTTGTTTGAGGACATTTGCCAGCTCATTGGAGTACCCAACACAAAAGAAAATTCTTGAACGAAGTGAAGATCTTTTATTGGTATGACCCTTATTTATTCAAATATTGTTTGATTTAGGAGCAAGTGTGAATTTAATACCCTATACTATTTACAAACAATTAGGTTTAGGCGAAATCAAGCCTACTTGAATCACCCTTCAATTAGCTGATAGATCAATCAAGATTCCCAGGGGTATTGTTGAAGATGTGATGGTCAAAGTAGATAAATTCTACTTTCTTGTTGATTTTGTAGTGTTAAACACCACATCTATTCAAGGATCTAATGCTCTCATTCTAGTCATCTTAGGAAGACCTTTCCTAGCTGCATCCAATGCTTTAATTAACTATAGGAATGGGATGATGAAATTGTCTTTTGGGAATATGACATGGAGATGAACATATTCAATGTTTCTAAACAAATTGGTGAACATGAGGACATTAGAGATAGATTTGATCCAAATAGTTTATCAAGAACACTTTGAGAGAGAGTGGATGAAGGATCCATTAGAGAGAACTTTAATTTATGATAAAAGATTTTATTCTATGAAATGTGATGATAAGGATGTAAGAGAGCTCAAGACTTATCTAGATCCAATGCCTATTATGTCAACATGAAGTGCTTAAGCTACTTGATGCAAGTATCATTTATCCCATTGCAAACTCAAAATGGGTTAGTCTAACCCAAGTTGTCCCTAAAACCTCAGGAGTCACTATAGTGAAGAATGAAAATAATGAGCTAGTGCCAACAAGAATCCAAACTGGATAGCATATGTGCATTGATTATCGTAAGTTGAACATGGTGACTAGGAAGGAGCATTTTCCGCTCCTATTTTTAGACTAGGTGCTTGAAAGAGTAGCTGGAAGAGCTTTCTATTGTTTTCTTAATGGATACTCGGGTTACAACCAAATTGAGATTTCCTTAGAAGACCAAGAAAAAACGACTTTCACTTGTCCTTTTGGTACTTATGCTTATAGAAGAATGCCTTTTGGCTTGAGTAATGCATCAACCACTTTTCAAAGGTGTATGATGAGTATCTTTAGTGACATGGTGGAAATGTTTTGGAAGTTTTCAAGGATGATTTTTCAGCTTATAGGGATTCTTATGAGTTGTGTCTAGTGCACTTAGAAAAAGTTCTTGAAAGGTGTGAAGAGAGTGATTAGTACTTAAAAGTGTATTTTTATCAAGGTTTTATATCATCATTTTGCACTTGAAGTATCAATAACTCCTTAACTAAAAGCATGTTTTATAATAACGTATATAATAATATAAGATACCTTTAATTTGTGGTAAATGTTCATTTTAACTGCAGGCCTATCACATAAATGAAAGGATTAATTGATGAATTTAAGAACTGAAATTGAAAAGATAAAGAGATGACCAAACTTAGAAAAGAGATGTCGATGTAGTCCAAACCGGAACACTATTTGATAATTGGGTTATATCTGGAGCTGTAGATATCATATATAGCTCCACTTTATATGGATGGAAAGGGAAGACATAGACCTACAACTTTCATATAGAGTCCAAGATCTAAAAAGGCAACTTTAGGCTTATCAAACTGCTTATAAAACATCATTAGTTATATCACCTTATAAACTAGTCTATGAAAAACCTTGTCACTTGCCTATACAACTTGAACATAAAGCTTATTGGGCTATTAAAGCTTTCAATTCATATCTTAATGATGCTAGTCAGCTGTGGAAATTACAAATAAATGTTTGAGGAAATAAGAAATTATGCATATGAAAATTCAAGAATTCATAAAGCAAGAATGAAAGAGTTTCATGACAAGAAAATACTAAGAAAAACATTCAATGTTAGTCAAAAAGTCTTACTTTATAATTCTCAACTCTATTTATTTCCTAGAAAACTAAAATCAAGATGGAGCAGTCCTTTTATTGTGAAACATGTGTATCCATATGGGGCCTATGATATCGAGAATCCAAAGAATGGTAATGTTTTCAAAGTAAATGGATATCGTTTGAAAGCTTACTTTGATAATTTTTCAATTGAAAATGACTTTATTGAATTAGGTGATCCTTTATATAAAGATTGATATTTTTTTTCTTACATTGATTTTGTGTTTTCTTTTGGTGTGACCTTTGTTTTGCTAGTTTTTTCTCACCTCGGTCAAATGGCAGAAAACAGTACTTGATGAATTAAGTCGATTTTTTCAGTTTGCCATAATAACTGATATCTGTGTATATATTTGTTTAATTCTTTGCCCTTTCTCTTTTCTTTACATCTCCTCTCATTTGAAAATGGACACCACTCTTGAAAAATTAAAAATGTATTTTCCTACTCTGCCTCAGAATGCGATTATAAAAATTTATCATGCTAGATGCGCAAGATTAAGATTGTTAATGAACCATGGAATTCTTGAAGATATTCACTGGCTCATTGAAGCAAAGGTATGATTATCAGGTGAGTTCTACAATTCTTTCATTTCATATATGCTTAGAACAAGTAAAAGCACGTTTGCAAAGAAATGTTGTGTAAAACGACTGCAAGTTTGTCACAGATGTGCCAGATGGACTTGTAATACAAAATATCATTCTTTAGAAATGGTATCTGTAAATTGTGAAGATAAGATTCAATTCATTAAGGATGTCTGAGTAAGGAGTCTTTAGATAATATTCTATTGACTCTTGAGACGCACTCTAGTGGAGATGTGCATCGTGTAATTTATGATTTATGGCCACAATTCTATAAAGAACATGCTTGACATAGTCTTGGAATTTGACTAAAAAAGACCATGTTTGCTAGTTTTTAAGAAAACTGGATGGAAAGCATATCCCCAACCTATAGAGGGCATTTAAGTTGTTCTTGGACGTAAAACTAAGAGAGGATGTGAGCCACAATCATAACAACTTGTACATACACATGTTAACTATCTCTGTACATACACATGTTAAAAAAATAATAATAAAAGAGAGAGAGAAAGAGAGAGAGAGAGACTCCAGCTGGCCTACATATAGGTCGTATGATTGCATTTTCACTTTCTCATCTATAAATTCTTATCTGCCTTCCTTTTATTTCTACTCAACCCACACATTCCATAAATATCAAAGTGTGTAGAAATGGCAAGTTCCTCAAGTCATCAAATCCAAAATATTTGTGTTTTTGGTGGATCTAGTCCTAGGAAAGAAAAAGAGTTTTTAGAATCAGCAAATCATCTTGGTCAGGTATTAGCTACAAGAAAGATTCATTTGGTGTGTCAATAGCTGTATTTTTATGAGGTACTCATGTTTTGGGGTTGTCCCCAAAGCTTTAGCTAAGGGACATTATTGGAAACACAATTAGAGAGGAACTATAGGTCTCCACAATGTCTGATCGAATAAATACAATGTTTAAACATGTCGATGCCTTCATTGTCTTGTCATGTGGTCTTGGAACATTGGAAAAGATCTTTCATATTTCCTCTTGGGCCCAACTTCACATTCACCATAAATACGAAACATGTTAGTATCAAACATTAAAATCCATATGGAGTTTATATTATACTTATTCTTACACCATTGGTGTAACCTTTTCACCTTGACATAATAAACTTAGCTAAACATAATAAAATAAAAATAAATAAATAAACAAAATATAAATATAAATAAGATAAAAGTTAACTAAGTAAATGAAAGGAAATGAAAGGCATAAACTTGATATTAATGAAAGCAAAACATAAGCTTACAAAAAATACAAAGATAGAAAGAAAGAGCATGATCTTAATCTGGAAACCAAGATACCTAAATCCATGGTAAATTTCTCCTTTTATAGGCCAAAATTGGGAACTATTGATTTCATGATTAATTGATTAGTGGGTAGCCAACTCTTGACTTGATGACAACCCTTATCTTCTCTTGTCTGCCTAAAATGTCATTGATAACGTCAGAATTAGAACACTTGAAAACATAAAAGTTTTAGGAAATTGCCTCAGCTTTCTATAAAAAAAAATGAAGTCATTTGGACTTCTAGAACTCTAGATATAGGCCAAAAACTTAACAGTGCACGGGCTATAGGACAGATTCGGATTTCTTTGTTGTTACTATAATTTGGACTTAAAAATAGCCTTTCTAAATCTTGGGCTCCATATGAAAGTTGTAGGTCTATATCTTAACTTTCCATTAATATAAAGTAGACCTAAATCCAAGATCTACAGCTCCAGATATGACCCAATTACTGAATAGTGTTCCAATTTGGACTACACCAACATCTCTTTTCTAAGTTTGGTCATCTCTTTGTCCTTTCAATTTCAGTTCTTAAATTCATCAATCAATCCTTTCATTTATGTGATAGGCCTACATTTAAAATGAACATTTATCACAAGTTAAAGGTATCTTATATTATTAGATATGTTATTATAAAACATGCTTTAGATAAGGAGTTATTGATACTTCAAGTGCAAAATGATGATATAAAGCATTGATAAAAATGCACTTTTAAGTAATAATCACCTCTTAACCAATAAGCTTTCAATTTGAAACTAGGCATGATCCAACTTCTTCCCATATATCATGGTATGGATTCTGAAAATCTATATATACACATTCAGGACTTTGAAGAGGTATGTAATACTTTTATTGATAGAACATGCACCGAGGAAACCATTCGGCTTAAATTGTTCCCATTCTCTCTAAAGGATAAAGCCAAGCTTTCACTAAACTCCTATGTCCTAGGTCTATAGGTACAAGGAGGGAAATGCAAGCTGAATTTAAAAAAAAAAAATACTTCCCCACTCATAGGACGATAGCTTTACAATGTCAAATGATGAATTTTTCTTGTAGTCCAAATGATTCATTTCACCAAGCTTGGGAAAGGTTCAAAGACTTGTTAAATGCATGCCCTACTATGGTTTTGAGAAGTGGAGGTTAGTGAGTTTCTTCTACGACTCTCTTACCATAGATTTTAAAAAGCTAGTGTCAACCATATGTAATAATGAGTTTTATGACAAAGAACCAAGTAAAGCCTTTGATTTTTTTGATCAATTAGCTGAAACCACAAAGCAATGGGAGACCTCTCTCCCACTCCATATTGAGTCTAAAAACACCATTTCTCATTCAAGTGGTAAGTTCTAATAAAAAAAGACTAATGACTTCAATGCTAGATTAGCCTCATTCACTAGGAAAGTAGAGTCTCTTGAGCTTAAAAAAATACATGTCATGAGTGAACAACAAGAGGAGAGTTGTGTTGTGTTGTAAGTGAGAGCAAAGGGCATAGGATAACTGAATGTCCTACCATTCCAGCCTTCAAGGAAGTGCTATATGGCCAAACTTCTCATTCAAGTAATGTTAGAAAGCCTTTTTTAAGCCAAGTAGGCAATTCCTACTCTGATACCTATAATCCTGGATGGAGGAACCACCTAAATTTTGGATGGAGAAATGAGGGCTCTTCAGTACCTCAAACATTTCAACCTCCACCCCAACCATTTCATGCTTCCATACATAACACGTATTAACCACCTCATAAGAGATCCCTAGAGGATACTCTTTAACAATTCATGCAAACACAAGGAGGAATTAACAACCAAGCTTATAAATTTCAAGACTAGACCAATAAGACCTTAGATGACATTCGAAGTCAACTAACTAAATTGACCCAATCACTAAGCATTCAAGAGAAGGGAAAACTCCCAGCTCAACCAATGCCCAATCCTAGAGGTCAGGTACATATGAGTGAATCCTCACCTAGTGAACCTTCAAACCATGAACAAGTCCAAGCCATCACCACCTTTAGAGGTGGAAAGATTGTTGACAAAGGTATAGGTTTTGGAATTCCTAAAGGTATTGTGGAGGAGAAATCTAGGGAAAGTGAAGAAGGAAACAAAACATATGTGACAAATGAGAGTTTGAGTGAAAAGGAAGGCAAGATAAATGAGAGAGAAATGAGTGAGAAAGGAGATGATTCAAGAAAAATTGGAGTTAAAGTGAGTGATTTAGAATTTATTCCTAGAGCACCATTTCCACAAAGGTTAGGGAAACCTAAACATGATCTTATGAACTCAGAAATCTATGAATTGTTCAAACAAGTGAAAGTCAATATTCCACTCCTTGATGCAATTAAACAAGTTCCATCTTATGCAAAGTTTCTTAAGGATTTATGCACAGTCAAAAGGAGATTGAATGTGAAAGAAAGAGCCTTTCTAACTGAACATGCTAGTGCCATCATCCAGTTTAAGACCCCTCCCAAATACAAAGATCCTGGTTGTCCTACCATTTCATGCATTATTGGAAGTCATAAGATAGATCAAGCTTTGTTGGATTTAGGAGCAAGTGTGAATTTAATACCCTACACTGTTTACGAACAATTAGGTTTAGGAGAAATCAAGCCTACTCGAATCACCCTTCAATTAGCTGATAGGTCAATCAAGATTCCTAGGGGTATCGTTGAGGATGTGTTGGTCCAAGTAGATAAATTCTACTTTCCTGTTGATTTTGTAGTGTTAGACACCGCACCAATTCAAGGTTCTAATGCCCCCATCCCAGTCATCTTAGGGAGACCTTTCCTAGCTACATCCAATGCCTTAATTAACTGTAGGAATGGGGTGATGAAATTGTCTTTTGGGAATATGACTGTGGAGATGAACATATTCAATGTCTCCAAACAAATCGGGGAACATGAGGACATTAGAGAGGTAGATTTCATCCAAACAGTTTGTCAAGAACACTTTGAGAGAGTGTGGATCAAGGATCCATTGGAGAGAACTTTAATTCATGATGAAAGATTTTGTTCTTTGGAATGTGTTGATGAGGAAGTAAGAGAACTCGAGACTTATCTAGATCCAATGCCTATTATGTCAATAGGTCAATGGACCCCATCATTTGAGCCTTTGATTTCACCCCAAGTGAAAGTTGAGGAATCTCTTGTCCAGCCTGATAAACTAGAAAGGAAGCCTTTACCGAGTGATCTTAAGTATGCATTTCTAGGGGAAGATGAATCATATCCTATTGTGATCTCATCAAAACTTAGCATAGAGCAAGAACACAAACTTTTGAGAGTGGTGAGAAAACACAAGAAAGCAATTGGGTGGAAAATTACTGACTTGAAAGGAATTAGCCCTCTTTTATGTACACATAGAATCTATCTTGAAGAAGAGGCTAAATCTGTGAGGCAAATGCAAAGACGATTGAACCCAAACATGAAGGAAGTAGTGAGAGGTGAAGTGCTTAAGCTACTTGATGCAGGTATCATTTACCCTATTGCAAACTCAAAATGGGTTAGTCCAACCCAAGTTGTCCCAAAAAAATCTGGAGTCACGGTAGTGAAGAATGAAAATAATGAGCTGGTACCAACTAGAATCCAAATGTCTGCCCAAAAAGTCATTGATAACGTTAAAATTGGAGGCAGTTGAAAACATGAAAGTTGTAGCCAATTGTTTCAGATTTCTTGTGTAAAAACTTCAGCTCATTTGGACTTCTATAACTCCAGATATAGCCAAAATATCGAACAGTGCTCGGACTGGAAGACAGATTCGGACTTCTTTGTTGTTGCTACAATTTGGACTTCAAAATGGTCTTTTTAGATCTTGGTTTTCTATTAAAGTTGTAGGCCTATGTCTTACCTTTCCATCCATATAAATTGGACCTAAATATGAGATTTGTAGCTCTAGATATGACCCAATTACCGAACAGTGTTCCGGTTTGGATTGCACCGACATCTCTTCTCTAAGTTTGACCATCTCTTTATCCATGCAATTTAAGTTCTTCACGTCATCAATCTATCCTGTGAAGTATGTGATAGGCCTGCATTTAAAATGAACATTTACCATAAATTAAAGGTATCTTATATATTTAGATATATTATTATAAAACATGCTTTCGTTAAGGAGTGATTTTCGGTCCAAGAGCAAAATGATGATATAAAACCATGATAAAAATGCACTTTTAAGTACTAATCACACCCCCTCAACCAGCTTATTACTAGTCCCTAGTAATCAAAGCGTTAAATAGAAAAACAATTTGCAAATTCCACAAAGCAAGGTATTCATCATTTAACTTCCATTAATCTATCCAGATAAACAAACTCTCATTAAATTTATATATCTGCTCAATACTTCTTAACAAGATATTAATAAACCTTTTTTTTGTGCTCAATGTATCAACACATAATTATGGGGCTTTTCTTGGAAGAAAACAAATTTTTTGTTCTAATGTTTAAGGTTAACTTCCTTGGGTTGGGATTATTATTTTTGTCTTTTTAAAAAAAAATATATATACATATAATTTAAAAACATCATGCATCTTTAACCCATGTAACGAGCTTTCAGCTAATGACTCCCAGACCAGTTGGTCTTAGGGCATTAGGTGTTAAGACACCCCTACGAGCTTAGTAACTCGGGTCGCAGATACTGATATGTAGATAGTGCAATGTTTGATTCCCTTAAGCTTTTCTCCTCAACCCATGTAACAAGGGTTGGGCCAATAACTCCCAAGTCAGTTGACTCTAGGGTATTAGGTGTTAAAACACCCCTTCGGGCTTAATTGCTTAGGTTAGGGAGGCTACGAAACCAAACTTATCTACATTTTTATTATCATCATTTTTTTTTCTTTTTTTCTTTTTCTTTTTATTTTTTAACATCATTTTTTTTTCTTTTTTTTTCTTTTTTCATTTTTCATTTTTTTTTCATGTTTTTTTTTCTTAATTATATACAATCCCTTTTCCTTCGTTGTTACCTTTAACAAAAGAACATAAATAATGTAATAATCCAATATGCAACCCACAATCATATGTTAAAGTGTGTGTGTGTAAATTAAGGTTTAAGAATACATGTTAAATAAGTATATGAACAGAATTAAGTGATAACAATGCGAGAGTTTATAAACTTGAATATTTCAAGAAGTATTATAATAGACCTTGTTAAGAATGGTTACTAAGATGCGTCTCAAGAGTCACTTTAACAAAAGAGCTCATTTACTCTGCCATCCTAGTAACAACAATTATGCACATGCTTTATGAAATGAAAAATAATTTTTTTTTATCAACTACTACCCTCTCCCCGCAACCAAAACGAGACATTGTCCTCAATGTTCTAAGGTAGAAAGATAGAGTATAAAAGATATCACTTGAAATAACGAACACTCACAAACCTGAAACACACTGAAACAAAAATAAGAAATAACAAAACACAATAATAAAACCAAAAGACACAAAAATTCACAAATGAAGGCTCAAATCCAATCTAAGCTTTTTACGGCTTCCCTTAGATGACCAATTTATACGACTCATGAAAGGATCAATCACAGGAATGAAAGATTGTAGTTGGTCAATCAATTGTTTAGCAGTAGCAGCAGAGATTATGATTTGTCGTGCAGAAGATGTTAGAAATTCCTGTTCCATAGCATTATCAAGAAAAGACAACAACTTATCATAATAACCATTAACATTTAACAAACCTATGGGTTTATGGTGAATGTGCAGTTGAGCCCAAGAGGAAATATGAAAGATCTCTTCCAATGTGCCTAGACCACCTGGTAAAGCAATGAAGGCATCAACATGGTTAAACATTGCATTCATTCGAGCTGACATTGTGGAGACCTGAAGTTCCTCTCCAATTGTTTTTCTGACATTGTGGAGACCTAAAGTTCCTCTCCAATTGTTTTTCCAATGATGTCCCTTTGTGCCAAAGCTTCGGGGACGACCCCCAAAACTTGACTACCTCCTAAAAATACAGCTATTGACACACCTCCCATTAATCCAAGACTGCCTCCCCCATACACTAAATGAATCTTTCTCTCAGCTAGCACCTGACCAAGATGATTTGCTGATTCTAAAAACTCCTTTTCTTTCCCAGGACTAGATCCACTAAAAACACAAATATTTCTTATATGATGACCTTAGGAACTTGCCATTTCTACACACTTCTATATTTGTTGAATGTATGGGTTGAGTAGAAATGAAAGGAAGGAAGAGAGGGTTTTATAGATGAGAAATTAGAAAGACAATCATAACACCTATATGTAAGCCAACTGAAGTCTCACACTCTCTCTCTCTCTCTTTATTTGTTTATTTATTTACTTTTGAAAAAGCATGTGTATGTACAGGTAGTTGTGATTGTGGCTCACATCTTCCCTTGGTTTTACGTCCAAGAACGGCTTAAATGCCCTCAATGGGTCGGGGATAGGCTTCCCATCCAATTTCTTAAAAACTAGCAAAAATGGTATTTTTTAGTCAGATTCCCAAGACTAAGTCGATCATGTTCTTTATGAAATAGTGACCATAAATCATGAATTACACGATGCACATCT
>NW_011501793.1:0-15113 GCF_000495115.2 Populus euphratica
TTCATTCATAGCTCAGGTGTCGGTTATACCATACAATATGAGCTATAAAAATTCCAAGTATTTGTTGTATCAAGTGTTATATAATATAAATCTAGATTAATCATTAACAAGCAAAGTATTAAAAGTGAACAAGATAACAAATACAAAACATGTTAGTATCAAACATTAAGGTCCATGTTAAGTTTATATTATACTTATTCTTACACCATTAGTATAATGTTTTCACCTTAACATAATAAACTTAACTAAACGTAATGAAAGAAAGAAAGAAAAATAAACAAAATATGAATGTAAATAAGATAAAAGTTAACAAAGTAAAGGAAAGGAAATGAAAGACATAAACTTGATATTAATGAAAGAAAAACATAAGGAATACAAAGAGAGAAAGCAAGAACACGATCTTGATCTGGAAACCAAGATGTCTAAATGCATGGAAAATACCTCCTTTTATAGGCCAAAATTGGAAACTATTGATTTGATGACTAATTGATGAGTGGGTGGCCAACTCTTAACTTGGTGACAATCCTTATCTTCTCTTGTCTGAATAAAACATCATTGATAACATAATAATATGAACCAGACCTTAACATGAAAGTTGTAGGAAATTGTCTTAGCTTTCTAGAAAAAAAGTTGAGGTATTCATTAAAATAGAAAAACAATTTGCAAATTTCACAAAGCAAGGTATTCATCATTCAACTTCCATTAATCTATCCACATAAACAAACTCTCATTAAATTTATATATCTGCTCAATACCTGTTAAATAAGATATTAATAAACCTTCCTTTTATACTCAATATATTAACACATAGTTATGGAGCTTTTGTTGGAAGAAAACAAAATTTTTGTTTTAATGTTTAAGGTTAACTTGGGTTAGGATTATTATTTTTTTTCTTATTTTTTTTAATATATATATATATATATATATATATATATATAACTTAAAACACGATGCATCTTTAACCTACATAATGAGCTTTCGGCTAATGACTCCCAGACCAGTTGGTTTTAGGGCATTAGGTGTTAAGACACCTCTTTAGACTTAGTAACTTGAATTACAGATACTAATATATAGATAGTGCAATGTTTGATTCCCTTAAGTTTTTCTCCTAAACCCACGTAACAAATGTTGGGCCACTAGTTTCCAAGTCACTTGACTTTAGGGTATTAGGTGTTAAAACACTTTTTCGGGTTTAATTGCTTAGGTTAGGGAGGCTACGAAGCCAAACTTATCTACGTTTTTATTATCAATATTTTTTTTGATTTTTTTGTTTTTGTTTGAAAATTATATATTATCCCTTTCCCTTAGTTGTTACCTTTAACAAAAGAACATAAATAATGTAATAATCCAATGTGCAACCCACAATCATATGTTAAAGTGTGTGTGTGAAAATTAAGATTTAAAAATACATGTTAAGTGAGAATATAAGCATAATTAAGTGATAACAATGCGAGAGTTTGTAAACTTGAATACTTCAAGAAGTATTATGATAAACCTTGTTAAGAATGGTTACTAAGATACATCTCAAGATTCACTTTAATAAAAGAGCTCCTTTACTGTGTCATCCTATTAACAACAATTTTGCACATGCTTTATAAAATAGAAAACACAGTTGATTAATTTTTTTTTTTTGTTAACTACTATCCTCTCCCCCATATACTAAATGAATCTTTCTCTCAGGTCGCGCCTGACCAAGATGATTTGCTAATTATAAAAACTCCTTTTCTTTTTCAGGACTAGATCCACCAAAAACACAAACATTTCTTATGTGATGACCTGAGGAACTTGCCATTTCTACACACTTCTATATTTGTTGAATGTATAGGCTGAGTAGAAATGAAAGGAAGGAAGAGAGGATTTTATAGATAAGAAATTAAAAAGGCAATCATACTACCTATATGTAGGCTAACTAGAGTCTCTCTCTCTCTCTCTATTTATTTATTTTTGAAAAAGCATGTGTATGTACAGGTAGTTGTGATTATGGCTCACATCTTTCCTTGGTTTTACATCTAAGAACGAATTAAACACCCTCTATGGGTCGGGGATAGGCTTCCCATCCAATATTCTTAAAAACTGACAAACATGTTCTTTTTTAGTTAGATTCCCAAGACTAAGTCGATCATGTTCTTTATGAAAATGGGTCCATAAATCATGAATTGCATGATGCACATCTCCATTAGGATGCTTCTCAAAAGTTAATAGAAGATTATCTAAACACTCCTTACTTAAGTCATCCTTAATGACTTGTATTTTATCTTCACAGTTTATAAATACCATTCCTAAAGAACAATATTGTGCATTACAAGTCCATTTGACACATCAATGACAGACTTTCAGTCGTTTTGGCATGACGTTCTTTGTAAAAGTGCTTTTACCTGTTCCAAGCATGTGTGAAATGAAGGAATCATAGGACTCATTTGATAATCGGACATTTGCTTCAATCGGCCATCGAATATCTTCAAGAATTCCATGATTCATTAACAACCTCAATCTTGCACATCTAGCACGATAAATGTTTGTAATCGCATTCTGAGACAGAGCGGGAAAATACTTTTTTTAATTTTTCAAGAGTGGTGTCCATTTTCAAATGAGAATTGGAAGAGAGATTCAAAGAATTGCACAAATATATACACATATATCAATTATTATGGAAAACTAAAAGAACTGTCATAGAGTACCATTGTCCGCCATTTAACCAGGGTGAGAGAAACTAGCAAAAAAAATCACAGAAGAAAAAAAACACATAAACAATGTGAGGAAAAAAAAATCAATCTTTATATACAGGATCACTCAATTTAATAGAGTCATTTTCAATTGAAAAATTATCAAAGTAAACTTTCAAATGATGTCCATTTACCTTGAAAACATTGCATTCTTTGGATTCTCGATATCACAAGCCCCATATGGATACACATGTTTCACAATAAATGGACTGCTCCATCTTAATCTTAGTTTTCTAGGAAATAAATGGAGTCTAGAATTATAAAGCAAGACTTTTTTACCAACATTGAATGTTTTTCTCAGTATTTTCTTATCATGAAACTCTTTGATTCTTGTTTTATGAATTTTTGAATTTTCATATGCATCATTTCTTATTTTCTCAAGCTTATTTATTTGTAATTTTTGCAACTGACTAGCATCATCAAGATTTGAATTGAAAGATTTAATAACCCAATAAGCTTTATGTTCAAGTTCCATAGGCAAGTGACAAGGTTTTTCATAGACTAGTCTATAAGGTGACATACCTAATGATGTTTTATAAGCAGTTCGATAAGCCCAAAATGCATCATTAAGTCTTAAAGACCAGTCTTTCCTATTAGAGTTCACTGTTTTCTCCAAAATTTCTTTGATCTCCCTATTAGCAAGCTTTACTTATCCACTTGTCTGAGGGTGATAAGGGATGGCAACTTTATGTGTGATTCTATATTTTCACTTCGTTCAAGAACTTTCTTTTATCTTGGGTACTTCAATAAGCTAGCAATTGTCTTGAAACAAGAAAATTGACAATATTAGCAAACCCCAAGGCATTATAGAGATAAAAAGTAAAGATTCATTGGGAAAGTAGTCATTATTTGGTATGATGTCAATTTGCAAATCTGTTATCAAATTTGACAAATGATCCGTGACAACATTTTCGTTGCCTTTCTTGTCTTTGATTGTGATATCAAATTCTTAAAGTAACAAAATCCACCGCACCAATGTAGCCTTAGAATCTTTCTTAGAAAGAAGATATTTCAATGCTGCATGATCACTAAAAACAACAACAGGTGAGCCAACAAGATAAGACCTGAATTTTTTAGATGCAAATACTACTACAAATAATTCTCTTTTAGTAGTGGTGTAATTCATTTGAGCATTATTTAAAGTTTTACTAGCATAATAAATCACATAAGGTTTCTTATCTTTTCTTTGTCCCAAAACAGCACCCACGACATAATCACTAGCATCCCATATTATTTCAAGAAGTAATGACCAATCAGGAGGTTGAATGACAGGAGTAGAAGTAAGCAAGTTTTTAACTTTAACAAAGGCTTCTTCACAATGTTCAGTCCATTCAAAAATATTATCCTTTGTTAGTTAGAAGGTTATTTAAGAGCTTAGATATTATGCTCAATAATTTGATGAACCTTCTATAAAAACTAGATGTCTTAATAATGATCTAACATCTTTAATAGATTTGGTGTTGGCAAGTTAGCAATTAACTCGATTTTAGATTTGTCAATCTCAATTTCTTTTGATGAAACAATATGACCAACTACAATGCCATTTGTTACCATAAAATGATATTTTTCTCAATTTAGTACAAGATTCTTTTCTTCACACCTGCTCAAAACCTTTTTTAAGTTAGTTCAACAATCATCAAATACATTGTCAAAAACAGAAAAATCATTCATAAAAATCTCAAGAAAATATTCAACCATATCACTAAATATATTGAGCATGCATCTTTGAAATGTAGCTGATGCATTACATAATCCAAAAGGCATTCTTCAATATGAAAAAGTAGTATTCTCTTGATCTTCCAATGCAATTTTAATTTGGTTGTAACCTGAATAGCTATTTAGAAAACAATAAAATTCATGACCTGCAACTCTTTCTAGGATTTGATCTATGAAAGGTAAAGGAAAATAATCTTTTCTAGTCATTGAATTAAGTTTCCTAGAGTCAATGCACATGTGCCAACTAGTAACGGTAATAGTGGGAATTTACTCATTATTCTTATTTGTTATCATAGTGACTCCATACTTCTTGAGTACAACTTAGGTCGAACTTACCCATTTGCTATCAGAAATATGATAAATAATTCCATTATCTAGAAGTTTAATAGTGGTAAAAGTGCATTTTTATCAAGGTTTTATATCATCATTTTGCACTTGAAGTATCAATAATTCCTTAACTAAAGTATGTTTTATAATAACAAGTCTGATACCATAAGATACCTTTAATTTATTGTAAATGTTCATCCTAAATGCAGGCCTATCACATAAATAAAAGGATTGATTGATGAGTTGAAGTACTGAAATTGAAAAAACAAAGAGATGGTGAAGCTTAGAAAAGGGATGTTGGTTTGTCCAAATTGAAACATTGTTCGGTAATTGGATCATAAATGGAGCTATAGAACTTGGATTTAGGTTTGCTTTATATGGATGGAAAGCTAAGAGATAGGCCTAAAACTTTCATGTGGAACGCAAGACTCAATTTTGCTGTTTGGAAGTCCAAATCTGAACAATAACGTAGAAGTCCAAATTTGCCCTGCAGCCCAGACACTATTCAGTGTTCAGCCATATCTCGAGTTCTAGAAGTTCAAATAACTTTAATTTTTTTTCTTGGAAAGCTGAGATAATTTTCAAGAACTTTCATGAATAAGGTTGGTCCAGATTTTGATGTTAGCAATGATGTTTTTGGCAGACAAGAAGATAAGGATTGTCACTAAGTCAAAAGTTGATCACCCCTCAACAATTAGTCATCAAATCAATAGTTCCTAATTTTGGCCTATAAAAGGACGCATTTGCCATTTAGGCATCTTGGTTTTTATATCAAGATCATGTTCTTGTTATTTCTCTTTATATTTTTGTAATGTTTAAGTTTAACTTTCATTAATTTCTTGTTTATGCCTTTCATTTCCTTTGCTTTACTTTGTTAACTTTTATCTTATTTATGTTTTTATTTTGTTTATTTATTTTTCTTTCTTTCATTATGTTTAGTTCAGTTTATTATGTCAAGGTGAAAAGGTTACACTAATGGTGTAAGAATAAGTATAGTGTAAACTTAATATGGACTTTAATGTTTGATACTAACATGTTTTGTATTTGTTATCTCGTTCACTCTTTAATACTTTGCTTGTTAAATAACTAATCTATATTCATGTTATATAATTGTACAAATTATAAATAACAATTATAAACAACAACAATAGTAACAACAACATCAATAGTAATAGTAGCAATAATAATAATAATAATAATAGTACTACTAATAATAATAGTAGTAGTAGTAGTAATACTAATACTAATACTAATAATAATAATAATAAAGAAAGAAATGGAGAAGACGAAGAAGAAGATGAGAACTTTGAGATGGAAAATTAATGTAAGGATTAAACAATAATAATAACAAATGTCAAGGTTAGAGGATCCACTAATGGTATGTCAAACAAGTATAGTATAAACTCTTATTATTCAATTGTAAACCACACACAAAGGAGGTTCCAATTAGATTATAGATTTGTTAACATGATTACATTAGTCATCTTATTCGATTAATGCTAATACTTGTAAATCTCGTCAAGCATTCATGATTATAACTTATGTTAACAACAAATCAAGTTGCTTTCATAGCTCAGGTGTCGGTTATTCCATATAGTATGAACTATGAAAGTGCCAAGCATTTGTTGTACCAAGTGTTATACAACATAAATCAATATTAGTCATTTAACAAGCAAAGTATTAAAGAGTGAACAAGATAACAAATACAAAAATGTTAGTATCAAACATTAAAGCCCATATTAAGTTTACACTATACTTATTCTTACACCATTAGTGTAACCTTTTCACCTTGACATAACTAACTTAGCTAGACATAATGAAAGAAAGAAAAATAAATAAACAAAATAAGAACATAAATAAGATAAAAGTTAACTAAGTAAATGAAAGGAAATGAAAGGCATAAACTTGATATTAATGAAAGCAAAGCATAAACATTACAAAAAATACAAAGAGAGAAAGGAAAAGCATGATCTTGATCTGAAAACCAAGATGCCTAAATGCATGGAAAATGCCTCCTTTTACAAGCCAAAATTGGGAACTATTGATATGATGACTAATTGATAAGTGGGTGGCCAACTTTTGACTTGGTGACAATCCTTATCTTCTCTTGTCTGCCCAAAACGTCATTGATAACGTCAAAACTGGAGCCAGTTGCAAACATGAAAGTTGTAGGGCTTCAAAATTTGATCCACTCGAAAACATGAAAGTTGTAGGCAATTGTCTCAGCGTTCTTGTGTAAAAACTTCAGCTCATTTGGAGTTTTAGAACTCCAGATATGGCCAAAATACTAAACAATGCTCGGGCTGGAGGACAGCTTCGGGCTTCTTTGTTGTTACAATAATTTGAACTTTAAAATGGCCTTTTTAGATCTTGGGCTCCATATGAGAGTTGTAGGCCTATGTCTTACCTTTCCATCCATATAAAGTAGACCTAAATCTGAGATCTATAGCTCCAGATATGACCTAATTACCGAATAATGTTCTGGCTTGGATTGCACCAACATCTCTTTTCTAATTTTGGTCATCTCTTTGCCCTTGCAATTTAAGTTCTTAAAGTCATTAATCAATCCTTTCATTTATGTGATAGGCCTGCATTAAAAATAGACATTTACCACAAATTATAGGTATCTTATATTATTAGATACATTATTATAAAAACATATTTTAGTTAAGGAGTTATCGATACTTCAAGTGCAAAATGATGATATAAAACCATGATAAAAATGCACTTTTAAGTACTAATCACACCCCCCAACCAGCTTATTACTAGTCCCTAGTAATCAAAGCGTAAAATAGAAAAACAATTTGTATATTCCACAAAGCAAGGTATTGTAAGAATAAGTATAGTGTAAAATTAACATGGACTTTAATGTTTGATACAACATATTTTGTATTTGTTATCTTGTTCACACTTAATACTTTGCTTGTTAAATGGTTAATCTAGATTTATATGGTATAACACTTGGCACAACAAATGCTTGACACTTTCATGGCCAAACTGTATGGTATAACTGACACGTGTTCTATGAAAGGAACTTGATTTGTTGTTAACATAAGTTATAATCATGAATGTCTGATAACATTTATAAGTATTAGCATTATTTGAATAAGATTACTAATGTAATCATATTAATCATTTACAATCCGATTGGAACCTTCTTTGTGTGTGGTCTTCAGTTGAATAGTAAGAGTTTCTACTATACTTGTTTGAAATACTATTAGTGAATCTTTTAACCTTGACATTTGTTTTTATCATTGTTTGATCCTCATATTAATCTTCCATCTTAAAGTTCTCATCAACTTTTGCTTCTTTATTACTACTACTACTACTCCTACTACAACTATTACTACTACTACTACTACTACTACTACTACTATTATTATTACTATTACAACTACTACTACTACTACTACTACTACTACTACTACTACTACTATTGTTATTATTGTTGTTGTTGTATTATTGTTATTAATATAATGTTTAGGTAAAATTTGAATAATATCTGACTTAAAATTAAAATGAGATACATTGGAAGAAAAAACTATGCATGAGGGTGCACTTGTTCTTGTGGGATTCATGTGGTTTTTAAGTGTTCTAACACGATTATTCTCATTATTCTCATTATGAAGCGACTGGTTATCTTCTTCGGCCATATTTTCTGAAAATGATGAGGATACCCTACAATGTCTACCACTTAATGTACGTCACCGAACTCTCATGCACGTGTAGGAATAGAATTAAAAAAAGAAGAAAACAAAAGAAAAATAAACAAATAAAAGAAACAAAGTTAGATACAAGAAAAGTGAAAAGTGAAAATAAAATAAATACTATAATTTGTACAAGAATTTACCTCCTCGGCGACGGCATCAAAAACTTGACACAACCCGAGGATTGAAGTCTTCTCTCAAGTGCAGGAGTGTCGAAGTAATAAATAATTAGGTAAGAACGGGGTCAAACCACAAGGAGGCTAATTGTATAAATTATAAACAACAATAATATAACAACAACAATAATAATAGTAGTAGTAATAGTAATAATACTACTACTAATAGTAATACTAATAATAATAGTAATAATAGTAGTAGTAATAATAATAGTAGTAGTAATGGTAGTAGTAGTAGTAAAGAAGAAGAAGAAGAAGAAGAAGAAGAAGAAGTTGATGAAAACTTTGAGATGGAAGATTAATGTGAGGATTAAACAATGATAATAACAAATGTCAAGGTTAGAAGATCCACTAATGGTATTTCAAACAAGTATAGTATAAACTTTTATTGCTCAAATGGAAACCACACACAAAGACGGTTCCAATTAGATTATAAATTGTTAACATGATTACATTAGTTATCTTATTCAAATAATGCTAATACTTGTAAAAGTTGTCAGGTATTCATAGCACAACTGTCGGTTATACCATACGGTTGGGCTATAAAAGTGCCAAGGATTTATTGTACCAAGTGTTATATAACATAAATCTAGATTAACCATTTAACAAGCAAAGTATTAAGAGTGAACAAGATAACAAATACAAAACATGTTGTCTCAAACATTAAAGTGCATGTTCAGTTTACACTATACTTATTCTTACACCATTAGTGTAACATTTTCACCTTGACATAATAAACTTAGCTAAACATAATGAAAGAAAGAAAAACAAATAAACATAATAAGAACATAAATAAGATAAAAGTTAACTAAGTAAAGGAAAGAAAATAAAAGGCATAAACAAAATATTAATGAAAGCAAAACTTAAGCATTACAAAAATACAAAAAGAGAAAGCAAGAGCATGATCTTGATTTGGAAACCAAGATGCCTAAACGCATGGAAAATGCCTCCTTTTATAGGATAAAATTAGGAACTATTGGTTTGATAACTAATTGATGAGTGGGTGGCCAATTCTTGACTTGGTGACAATCCTTATCTTCTCTTGTCTGAATAAAATGTCATTAATAACGTCATAATTTGAACCAGACCTCAACATGAAAGTTGTAGGAAATTATCTTAGCTTTTTCGGAAAACAAATTGAGTTATTTGAACTTCTAGAACTCTAGATATGGACTGAACACTAAACAATGTCTATCCTCTAGGACAGATTCAAACTTCTTCATTGTTGCTATAATTTGGACTTGAAAACGGCCTTATTAAAACATACCTCAATATGAAAGTTGTAGGTCTATGTCTTACCTTTCCATCCATATAAAGTAAACCTAAATCCGAGATCTACAGCTCTAGATATGACCCAATTGCATAATAGTATTCCAGTTTGGACTACACTAGCATCTCTTTTATAAGTTTGACCTTCTCTTTGTCTTTTCAATTTCAATACTTCAACTCATCAATCAATCCTTTTATTTATGTGATAGGCCTGCATTTAAGATGAACATTTACCATAAATTAAAGGTATCTTATATTATTAGATATGTTATTATAAAACATGATTTAGTTAAGGAGTTATTGATACTTTAAGTGCAAAATGATGATATAAAACCTTGATAAAAATACACTTTTAAGTATAATTACCTATCCCTAACCCATAAAGGGCGTTTAAGTCATTTTTAGATTTAAAATCAAGGGAAGATGTGAGCCACTATCACAACTATAATTTAAGCCTTAATTTGTAAAAACATGTATACTTTGGTTTTATTAATAGCATGATATTTGTGTTTTGTTATTTCTTATATTTGTTTAAGTGTGTTTCAGGTTTGTTAGTAGTTGTTGTTTCAGGTGATGTCTCATTTTGATTAGGGGGGAAGGTAGTAGTTGACAAAACAAAAAACTAACTGCTTTTGTTTTTAATATAACCATTTGGCAAAACTGTTATTACAAGAATGATAAAGTAAGGGAGAATTTTATTGACTCTTGAGACACATCATAGTAAATATTTTCCAATGGTTATTTGTAATATTCATAATAAGGACTACCACATGCTTCTCTTGAAATATTCAAATTTACAAACTCTTGCATTGTTATTACTTAAATTTACTCATATGCTCATTTAATAAGTATTCTTAAACCTTCATTTTCACACACACACACACTTTAACATATGATTGTGAGTTGCACATTGGATTATTACATTATTTATATTTTTTTGTTAAAGGTAACAATTAAGAGAAATGGATAGTATATAATTTGCAAACTATATATATATATATATATATATATATATATATATGATAATAAAAACATAAATAAGTTTGGTCTCGTAGCCTTCCAAACCTAAGCAATTAAGCCTGAAGGGGTGTTTTAACATCTAATACCCTAAAGTCAACTGATTGTCTCGTAGCCTTCCAAACCTAAACAATGAAGCCTGAAGGGGTGTTTTAACATCTAATACCCTAAAGTCAACTGATTTGGGAGTTATTGGCTCAATGCTTGTTACATAGGTTAAGGAGAAAAGCTTAAGGAAATCAACCATTGCACTATCTACATATCAGTATCGGTTATACCTAAAGTCAACTTATTTCGATTAATGCTAATACTTGTAAATCTCGTTAGGCATTCATAATCATAACTTATGTTAACAACAAATCGAGTTCCTTTCATAGCTCAGGTGTCGGTTATACCATACAGTATGGGCTATGAAAGTGTCAAGCATTTGTTGTACCAAGTGTTATACAACATAAATCTAGATTAGTCATTTAACAAGCAAAGTATTAAAAAGTGAACAAAATAACAAATATAAAACATGATAGTATCAAACATTAAAGTCCATGTTAAGGTTACACTATACTTATTCTTACACCATTAGTATAACCTTTTCACATTGACATAATAAACTTAGCTAAACATAATGAAAGAGAGAAACATAAATAAACAAGATAAGAACATAAATAAGATAAAAGTTAACTAAGTAAAGGAAAGAAAATAAAAGGCATGAACAAGATATTAATGAAAGCAAAACTTAAGCATTACAAAAATAGAAATAGAGAAAAAAAATGATCTTGATCTAGAGACCAAGATGCCTAAATGTATGGCAAATGCCTCCTTTTATAGGCCAAAATTGGGAACTATAGATTTGATGACTAATTGATGAGTGGGTGGCCAACTCTTGAGTTGGTGACAATCCTTATCTTCTCTTGTCTGCCCAAAACATCATTGATAACATCAGAATTGGAACCACTTGAAAATGAAAGTTGTAGAAAATTGTCTCAGCTTTCCAAAAAAAAAAATAGAGGTCATTTGGACTTCTAGAACTCCAGATATGGGCCAAACACTGAACAGTATTTGGGCTCCAGGATAGATTCGGAATTCTTTATTGTTGCTACAATTTGGATTTGAAAATGGCTTCTTTAAATCTTGAGCTCCATATGAAAGTTATAGGCCTATGTCTTACCTTTCCATCCATATAAAGCATACCTAAATCTGAGATCTAAATTCCAGATATGATCCAATTACCGAACAGTGTTTTGGTTTGGTCTGCACCAACATCTCTTTTCTAAGTTTGGCCATCTCTTTCTCCTTTCAATTTCAGTTCTTAAACTCATCAATCAATAATTTCATTTACGCGATAGGCTTGCATTTAAAATAAACATTTACTACAAATTAAAAGTATCTTATATTATTAGTTAAGGAGTTATTGATACTTCAAATGCAAAATAATGATATAAAACCTTGATAAAAATGCACTTTTAAGTACTAATCACAAGTTTTTATGAACTAAAACTCAAATTCAATCTCAGCTTTTTATGGCTTTCCTTGTTTGACCATTTTATTTGAATCATGGAGGAATCAATTACAAGGATGAAAGATTGCAATTGACTAATTAGTTGTTCAATAGTAGTAGCAGAGATTATGATTTGTGTGTGATTCCATACTTCTTCATTAAAGACTCGAATGACTAGTTGCAGAAATGTGTTCCACCATCACTTATCATGGCTCGAGAGATTCCAAATCAACTCAAAATATTTTCTTTCAAAAACTTTTAGTGTTTTGTGATCATTGTTTTAACTTGGAATTGCTTTTATCCATTTTGATTCCCTTAAACTTTTCTCCTCAGCTCATACAATAAGCGTTGGACCAATAGTTCCCAAATCAATTGACTTTGGGGTATTAGGTGTTAAAACACCCTTTCAGGCTTAATTATTTAGGTTAGGGAAGCTACGAAACCAAATTTATCTATGTTTTTATTATCATCATTTTTTTATTTTTATTTTTTTTACAATTTATATACTATCATTTTTTCTTAGTTGTTACCTTTAACAAAAGAACATAAATAATGTAGTAATCCAATATGCAACCCACAATCATATATTAAAGTGTGTGTGTGAAAATGAAGGTTTAAGAATACTTGTTAAATAAGTAAATGAGCAGAATTAAATGATAATAATGCGAGAGTTTGTAAACCTAAATATTTCATAAAGTATTTTGATAGACCTTGTTATGAATATTGCAATAACCATTGAGAAATGTTAACCATGATATGTCTCAAAAGTCAAGAAAATTCCTCATTACTCTGTCATCTTAGTAACAACAATCTGCAAATGGTTTATGAAATAAAAAAGTATAGTTTTTTTTTTTTTAATATCAACTACTACCCTCTCCCTCAAACCAAAATGAGTCATTGTCCTCAATGTCCTAAGGTACAAAGATAGAGTATAAAAGACATTACTTGAAGCACCAAATACTAACAAACCTGAAACACACTTAAATAAATATAAGAAACAACAAAACAAAAAATAATATACTATTAAGAAAACCAAAAGACACAAGGATTCACAAACCAAGGTTCAAATCCAATTTAAGCTTTTTTGCAGCTTTTCTTAGTTGATCAATCTATGCGATTAATGGAGGGATCAATTACGGGAGTAAAAGATTATAGTTGGTCAATCAATTGTTTAATAGTAGCAGAAGAGATTATGATTTGTCTTAGAAATTCCTATTCCACAACATGATTAAGAAAGACAACAATTTATCATAAAAACCATTAACATTTAACAGACCTATGGGTTTATGGTGAATGTGCAGCTAGACCCAAAAGGTAATATGAAAGATCCCTTCTAATATGCCTAGATCACCTAGTAAGGTAATGAAGGCATCAGCGTGTTTAAACATTGCATTCATTCGATCAGACATTGTGGAGACCTGTAATTCCTCTTTAATAGTTTTTTCAATGATGTTTCCTTATGTTTAAGCTTTAAGGACAACCCTCATAACTTGACTACCTTCTAAAAATACAGTTATTGACACTCTCCTTATTAACCCAAGGTTACCTCTCCTATACACTAAATAAATCTTTCTCTCAGCTAGTACCTAACCAAGATGATTTGCTGATTCTAAAAACTCTATTTCCTTCCTAAGACTGGATCCACCAAAAACACAAATGTTTTCTATGTGATGACTTGAGGAACCTACCATTTCCACACACTTTTATATCTGTTGAATGTATGGATTGAGTAGAAATGAAGGGAATGAAGAGAAGATTTAGAGATGAGAACTTGAAAATGCAATCATACCCCTTATATGTAGGCCAGCTAGAGTCTCGCACTCTCTCTCTTTATTTATTTATTTATATTTTTTTTTTGAAAAAAAACATGTGTATGTATAGGTAATTGTGATTGTGGCTCACACGTTCCCTTGGTTTTACATCTAAGAACGGCTTAAACACCCTCTATGGGTTAGGGATAGGTTTCCCATCTAGTTTTCTTAAAAATTGGCCAACAGGGTTTTTTTTAGTTAGATTCCCAAGACTAAGTTGATTATGAACCACACAATCCACATCTCTACTAGGATGCATCTCAATAGTCAATAAAAGATTATTTAAAGACCCCTTCTTCAGGTCATCCTTAATGAATTATATTTTATCTTTACGGTTTACAAAAGAATGACATGTTGCATTACAAGTCCATTTGGCACATCTATGACAGACTTTCAGTCGTTTTGCACATCGTTTCTTTGCAAAAGTGCTTTTATTTGTTCCAAGCATGTGTGAAATGAAGGAATTGGAGGACTCACCTGATAATCGAACTTTTGCTTCAATTAGCCAACAAATATATTTAGGAATTTCATGATTCATTAATAATCTCAATCTTGCACATCTAGCACGGTAAATATTTGTGATCGCATTCTGAGGCAAAATAAGAAAATACTTTTTCAATTTATCAAAAGTGGTTGACATGACCAAAAGAATGATGTCTTCTCCTAAGTGTAGGAGTGTCGATGTAATAAATAACCCGGCAAGACCGGGATCGAACCACAGGGAGGTTAATTGTATAAATTATAAATAACAATAATACAATAACAACAATAACAATAACAATAGTAACAATGATAGTAGTAGTAGTAGTAGTAATAGTAGTAGTAGTAGTAATGAAGATGAATAAGAAGAAGTTTATGAGAACTTTGAGATG
>NW_011501793.1:16699-24406 GCF_000495115.2 Populus euphratica
AAAAAAAAAAAACAAAGAGAGAAAGCAAGAGCATGATCTTGATCTAGAAACCAAGATGTCTAAATACATGATAAATGCCTCTTTTTAGATGTCAAAATTTGAAACTATTGATTTGATAAATAATTAATGACTGGGTAGCCATATCTTAATTTGGTGACAATCTTTATCTTCTTGTCTGAATAAAACATCATTGATAACGTCAGAATTGGAACCACTTATACTCATGAAAGTTCTAGAAAATTATCTCAGATTTCTAGAAAAAAAAAATAAAATCATTTGGACTTTTAGAACTCTAGATATGAACCAAACACTAAATAGTGTCTAAACTGTAGAACAGATTCGGACTTCTTCGTTGTTGCTACAATTTGGACTTGAAAACAACCATTTTAAAACCAAACCTCTACATAAAAGTTGTACGCCTATGTCTTACATTTCCATCCATACAAAATAAACCTAAATAAAAAATCTACAGCTCCAGATATATCTCAATTACCGAACATTGTTCCAGTTTGGACTACACTAACATCTCTTTTCTAAGTTTGATTATTTTTTTGTCCTTTTAATTTCAGTACTTAAACTCATCAATTATTCCTTTTATTTATATGATAGACTTGTATTTATAATGAACATTTATCATAAATTAAAGATATCTTATAATATCAAACTTGTTATTATAAAACATGTTTTAATTAAAAAATTATTGATACCTCAAGTACAAAATAATAATATAAAACCTTAATAAAAATATATTTTTAAATAATAATTGGATATCATGTTTTGATGAAAAAAACCCCGAATACATTTCTATTTTGCTAGCAGCATAAAGTCTCCCCTGTTGCTAACAAAACATTGTAACAGCTGAATTTTCTAATGACACTTTCAGCAGTAACTTATACCTCACATGGAAAGTATAATACACAATTCCTTGGTATAATACGTCAACATGACATCATAAGCATGGGTCTCATCCACATCATAAGCATGGGTCTCATCCCTGAAGTATTACGACATCTTACCAGGTCCACCCTATGTTGCAAGTCAACAAGGCAAATCCCTCAACTAATGTTGTTTCTTCTCTTCCCTTTCAAACACTAAAAATCTCTTACTTTACACGGCCGATTTCAAAATTTTGTTTCTTTCACAGCAACCAGCTTCATCAAAGAACAAAATTCAGTGCCACCAGACTCGGTAGACTTCAAATCAGGTACAGTGGCTCGTTTAGCAGGGGGAAAAAAAGATAGCTGAAAAAGTTCAGTTCGGTTACTTTTCTCTATTGACATGCTTGCAACTTGCATATTTCTATCGTCCAGTTTTTCAATGAACTCAGTCCCTAAGGAATTCCACAGCCATGAAGGTAAGAGCAGAGGCTGGGATGTACCATGTTATCCTGGGGACGCTTCCTCTAAACAATCCCTTGACCCCTTCCATCATCCAAATCCTGCGAATAGCATCCAGCCAGCCATTGTACCTGCAAGTTCACAACAGCATTAGCAAACAATACTGCCTTTCAATCTGAAACACAAACATAGCTAGTATACAAGCTAAACAATTAGCCAAGCTTCATCCAGATAAAAAATTAGAAAAGGAAGTCCCTATTTTTTGCTCTTGCTTCTTTTGATTAGTCAGGGGTAGCCATCCCCTGTGTTTATCAAAATTTTCAGAAATCAACTGGGTAAAATGTCAATTGGTTGCCTACAACAAGTTATTTCCTGTCCTAACCATTGAAACACACTTTTGGGCAAGGAACAGAGGGGCAGAAGCATACATCATAAACAAGATTGTGTTGCATTAGAGAAAGCCTCTTATAAAACAGATGTGCTGTGCAAGTGTTTGCACTTTAACACATGTTGGAGCAAGAGTGAGGAAGACAGGGAGAGGTCCAGGATAACATTGAGTTCAACCAAAAGGAAGCTATAACATAGATACTGGACATTAAAAGACACGTGCTCTCACAGCTTTCAGCTATTATTGTTGAAAATCTCACACTTAAAGAGCAAGAAAGAATGGTTATCATGCAAAATAACAACTCCAAAATTATCTTCTGGTTGTCATGTCTAATTTGACGTAGTAGTACCTTATAATTGATCCCTGTACTTGCAATCTTGTTTTGATCACATCCAAGGGAGTGGTAAGATAGGCACTAAAACCTGCTTACAATTTGAAGAATCATAAATTATTGCATATACAAGATTGAATGCCGGCTGGAATAAAAAAATTTGAACTTTAAATGTTTGAAGAGTGTTTGGGAAACAATAAAACCACAACCCCTGTAAATAATGAAGTATAAAAATATCGTTATTGATGCTGATATTGGAGAATGAAGACTCCTTTTTGCATTTGATATCATTTCAGAGCCAGGCTGAACTAGTTCCTCAGGTTTCCAAGCACCCAGTGGTGGAGCCATGGTCATAACTGCTCAAATTCTCGGTGGAGATATCCATCCTAGTAAACTCTTCCTTGTTTTTTCCTTGTCCATAAAGGGTAGTTATTCTCGTTCAAAAATTTCCTCAACTCTTAAAATTAAAGTCTTTATTTATTTATTTTTCCTATCATTTTACTCCATATTACAAACTTCATCAATTATATCTTCTGTGATTCTATCACCTTGTCCTCTACTCATAAAAATAAAGGAAGAAAGAAGGAAATGGCCATTCATTTTACACATAGTTCTAGATATCAATAATCAGGCGTTTAAAACTAGGACATTCAAAGGCATGATATTTTTGTTATTGATGTAATTATTGTATTGAATCTTTTACTTGTATCATCATATGAATATGTTTTATGGCTCGCTAGTTTTATATAATGACATAATAGATAAAAGAAATTATTGTTAAAATAATAATGATCCCATTGAAAAAAAGATTGCTGGCTCTGCCATGGAAGCACTCCTTCAGATAAAGCAGAAGCAAAGCACATACCTCCAGCCAATCCACCCAGGAGAAGTCCCTCCACAGAACTATTACTATGGTGATCTAAACTGGGAATCCATTTTTGTTTCGCATAATCTGTCAAATCTTTCAAGGCTTCATAAAACATAACCTGCAAATAATGAAAACAAAAATAACTCAAATAAGCTCTACGGAAGCTGTCAATTAGGTTGGACACAAATTTTAAGAATGTATGGAAAATAAAAAATGAGATAAGGGTAAGAAACAGTAAGTTCCCGAAATAAATTTACATACCATTAAGCCAGCAAAGGGCACATCCCTTGCAAGCGTGGACCAGTATCTGCCAAACAAATCAGTACATGAATACAGATAGTTATTGAGTCAAACACCTCTTTTGACAATTTGTACCTGCTGCCTAAAGAACCTATGATTACAAGTTAAAACCTAGAATAAGTAAAACATAGAAAACCTTGCAGCAAAAACTTACATTTCCATATCATCTACCAGTTTTAAGTGGCAGCGTAAAAAAAGAGCCGCGTGCCTTGTACAGATTTCAAAGCCTTTGAAGGTTAAGGCACCTTCATTTTTTATTTTTTTTCCTTATCTTCAACAACACTTCTTTTCACAAGTTTAGATGAATATGGTTTCACATAACCAAAAAGCTATTTCAAAATAGAGCTTTGACAAACATACAGAGGATCATTCAGATTCAAAAGAGTATAAATATGATCTGGATTAGATACAGTTAAATTTTAATAACTTGCTTAATACAAGAAACTAGTTTAGTTTCCTGAAGAAAACAAACATAATAAATAAATAAAAACTCAGTTTATACATTACAAGATTGGAAGCATTGATCCCTTGACAACTAGGATATAGCTGTATTGAATGAACTCCTGAGCCTCCAACAGGGTATATGATGGCAAACAAGGAGACTTGGGCACATCATCCAGGTATCCCTGGTTTGTATTTTACTTGAATTTTACATTAAAAATTGTTCAGTCCATAAGAAAAAAGAGAATCATTTTATACAAGTGTCAATCAAAATAGCACTACTTGTTGATTTCTTCATAATAAATCAGACTTGATTGAGTTGGAAAACATTGAGCCAATGTGTTGAAGTTACTTTGTAAGGTATATTGCAGGTTGGATATGAGAAATAGAGAGCACTATGTGGTAACCTGACTCCCTCATTTGATGCATGCCACTTAGTTGAAAGTAAAAATCTCTACTCGATTTACTGATGAAAGCATTTGCTTGAAATTGACATAAGATATGTATAGATAAGGATAAGTTAGTCTACATACCAAATCAAACAACACACACAAAAATAAAATTAAAGACCTTCCAAAAAGTAGAAGCATTTCTGATGTTTACCCAGCATATAATCCTCTTGGCCCCTGGTCCTTCAATATTGAACTTCCAGCCTGGAACATCCCTGTGTAATAGCCATAAATTTGCTCACCAGATTTCCTGGAGATGCTGTCTTTAATAATGCTGGAATTCCAAGATGTTCTTGACCCTTGTACTTGCATGCGTTGTTTCATTACTTCACAGGGAACATACACAAACGAACCAAGTGTATCTCCTGAAATGCATAGGAGCAAGAAGACAGAAAATCAGAATTATCCATGGAGTACATGGCTGATGAGTCAGATTATAGCAAAAAAAGACTTGATACCTCCAAGGACAACACATGGGAACTAGCCATATGCATGATTGTCAATGATGCTCAGAGATTAAGTTTTTTTTACAGTCGATGCACAAAGAAAACGATAAGTGATTCAAGTTCTAAAGCTTCTACAGTCTTCAAATTAAGTCACTACTTTGAAATGTCACTGATTTTTATTTTCACACATAAAGAAGTAGAAATTTCCCATGACAATAAGATGGAACAACTGTGAATCAATGCATAAACAACCAGAGAGTCAGCAGAACTTACCAACAGCTCCAAAAATGAAATGAGCCCAATGGCCCCCAAGGCTAGGATGTGATTCCTCGATCCACTTTTTGGCAGACTCAATAAAACCAAAATATGTTGCTCCAGTAGCAAGAGATCCAGTAACCCCCGGAGTTATACCTCTATAAAAGCCTAAACGATGATCAGCTCAAAGCAACTTGATAAGCTCTTTTGGCTCTGCTAGTATTTAATATTCGCAACTACTATATACCTCTTGCTCCATCAGTAACTGCAACTGCTCGAACCATCTGAAGCAAACTCTTGGGGGTCTGCTAGTATTAAAACATTTGTAAGAGATGGTCCAGCAATGCTAATAAACATTTTGAGGTGAAGGTTTGGCGAACACAAAATAAAATGAGTGAGATCAATGTAATTAACACAAGAATAAATAATGATTCGTGCCTGAATTCCTCCACTAAGAATAGCTTGACTTTGGATTCGTGTCTTTACGGTGTCCACAGGATGCATCATTCCTTCCCCAAAAGCACCAGCAATAGCTCCCCACCAGAACTCTCTCCATACTTCACCAACAACATCAGATTTAAATATAAAAAAAAAGTACTAGTCTTTCTTCTGTTATCTTCAAGCCCTAAACAATATTCAACAGCCAAATACAGCGCCCTAACGGTTTTAGATGTAATTAATTGTTAAAAATATAATTTCTAAGTTCAGACCAGAGCTAGGCCGCGAATTGAAATCACACAAAGAACATAGAGAAATGGAATGACAGAAAAGCTCACTAAAGAAATGATTGCGCGCTGCTACCGAAGCTTGCATTTCACTCGAGGGTGGGCTGTTACTCGCCATTAAAGTTGCGCGCAGCTATCGTGTCTCTGTCTTCTCTCTTCTCGGGTTTAGCTTTAGGATTTTAGGTTTTGAAGATGGCGGGCTATTTATTTTTTAATTTGCTTGCTTGTTTGTTTTATCACCAATTACTTTATACTAGTATATTTCTTCGTGCTTCCTAGCATGTTAATATCAATTTTAAAAATATATATATATAAAATATTAATAATATAAAATATTTTTTAATAATATTATTAAATCTAATCAAACAAGTTAATTTTTAAATTTTCACTTAACTCTTTACCAAATTCAACTAATATAAGTTTAACAAACATGCTAGACCCAAACATTTTGGGACTAAAACCAATATCAAGCCTACAAGTTTTGGTTTTGGCAACAATTATCAGACCTAAACAACTTGAGTCTGGTAATCATGTCAGTCTAAAAGCCTTGAGTTTAGCATCTTTACTAGGCTCATGGTACTTGAGTCTAACACTTAATTAATTTCAGTTTAGCAGGGATGTTAAATCCAAATAAAAATGAAAAAACACTATACCTCTACTTAAACATTTAATGACCAATAAACCTATTAAAAATACTAAAATACCCTTACAACCAGAGTATCACTTTTTCAACCAAAAGTAAAATGATAATTTAACTTTATGTTAGAAGACAATGTTAGCCTCTTGAGCCTTTAAAGCTTGGAAAATCCATTGTGTAAGTCTATAGTAGACTATGTCTTGGTCCACAGTACACTTGCACAGGGTTGCCAACCCAAGCCATTTGGGCTTAATGTGGTTACCAGACCCAAGTAGCTGGGTTTAGCACCTAAGAGTTGTATAATTTTAGTGAGCCAAAAAAAGATAATGGTTTTGTTGAAGATCAAAATATTAATGCAAATGTGTTGAATAGTCTTAGGATATCTAACTAATAATTCTTTATGGACTTCTAATTTATTGTTAAGAAAAAAGTAACAATTATCTTACCAGACCCCTCACTTGGGTCTGGCAATCATGTCAGCCTCTCGTCTGGTTCTGACATGAACCACACATCTGAGCTTAGTAACCATGCCAAACTCATGCGTCTTTTTTTAAAATATAGGAATACACTTATAATTATTTTAAAAACATATTAATTTTTTATTTTTATCTTTGTCTTTTTAACCAAAAATATTTTTTTATCTTTTCTATATTTTTTTTTATGTTGGGACATTAATCACACGCATCTCTAAAATTTCCTTAATGTTTTTTATTAATCTCTAATTTTAGTGAAGAAATCATCTACAAAATTGCACAAATTAAGATAATCAAAAGGACAATAAGTTTTTACATATATAATATTTTCTTTTCCTACAACATAATGTATTAATTCAAAAGTTCAAAAGTGTACTCTAATGATCATATATTTCAAATTTTTGTATATACTAATAGTTATAATATAAAATAAACTCTCTTTGTAACAAACTTTGACAATTAAATCATGTAACAACATCTTTAATTAAAAAAACATGAACCCTTTAAAAAATTATCCAACACTTGGATGGAAACATAAAATTAATATTTTCATCCACAATATATATATATATAAGTTTATTTTTGAAGACTTGAAAAAAATCACTTAGAAATCAACATTCTTTTTCCATTCTTTCATTTTCAAGTATAATAAATTTATAAAAAGTTGCACAACCAAAAAAGAGTTTGCAGTTGAGTTTTAAAGCATATGAATGAAAAATCTTACTTGAATAAGATAATATTTGTTTTTATAGTCCAATCATGTTTTTGACAAATTTTAACTTTTTTTACCTAGGTGCAGGTCTTGTAGACCCAAGTGTATGTGTCTGGTATTGTTGTCAAGTCAAGGTGAATAGATCTAGCATGGTTACTGATTAGTACTTAAAAGTGCATTTTTATCAAGGTTTTATATCATTATTTTACACTTGAAGTATCAATAACTCCTTAACTAAAGCATGTTTTATAATAATATATCTAATAATATAAGATACCTTTAATTTAAGGTAAATGTTCATTTTAAATTGAGGCCTATCACATAAATAAAAGGATTGATTGATGA
>NW_011501793.1:24446-32587 GCF_000495115.2 Populus euphratica
ATTTAAGAACTGAAATTAAAAGGACAAAGAGATAGCCAAATTTAGAAAAGAGATGCCGATGCAGTCCATACCAAAACATTGTTCGGTAATTAGATCATATCTGGAGCTGTAGATCTTAGATTTAGGTCCACTTTATATGGATGGAAAGGTAATACATAGGTCTACAACTTTCATATGGAGCCCGAGATCTAAAAAGGCCATTTTCAAGTCCAAATTGTAGCAATAACAAAGAAGTCCGAATTTATCTTCCAGCCCGAGCACTGTTCAGTGTTTGGCCCATATCTGGAGTTCTAGAAGTCCAAATGAGCTGAAGGTTTAACACAAGAAAGATGAGATAATTGCCTACAACTTTCATGTTTTCAACTGGCTCCAATTTTGACGTTATCAATGACGTTTTGGGCAGACAAGAGAAGATAAGGATTGCCACCAAGTCAAAAGTTGGCCACCCACTTATCAATTAGTCATCAAATCAATAGTTCCCAATTTTGGCCTATAAAAGGAGACATTTGCCATGCATTTAGGCATCTTGGTTTCCAGATCAAGATCATGCTCTTCCTTTCTCTCTTTGTATTTTTTGTAATGTTTATGCTTTGCTTTCATTAATATTAAGTTTATGCCTTTCATTTCCTTTCCTTTACTTAGTTAACTTTTATGTTCTTATTTTGTTTATCTATTTTGCTTTCTTTCATTATGTCTAGCTAAGTTAATTATGTCAAGGTGAAAAGGTTACACTAATGGTGTAAGAATAAGTATAATGTAAACTTAATATGGACTTTAATGTTTGATACTAACATGTTTTATATTTGTTATCTTGTTCACTCTTTAATACTTTGCTTGTTAAATGACTAATCTTGATTTATGTTGTATAACACTTGGTACAACAAATGCTTGGCACTTTCATAGCCCATAATGTATGGTATAACCGACACCTGAGCTATGAAAGGAACTTGATTTGTTGTTAACATAAGTTATAATCATGAATGCTTGACGAGATTTACAAGTATTAGCATTAATTGAATAAGATGACTAATGTAATCATGTTAACAATATATAATCTGATTGGAACCTCCTTTGTGTGTGGTTTCCAATTCAATAATAAGAGTTTATACTATACTTGTTTGATATACCATTAGTGGAACCTCTAACCTTGACATTTGTTATTATCATTGTTTAATCGTTACATTAATATTCCATCTCAAAGTTCTCATCTTCTTCTTCTTCTTCTTTGTCTGCCCAAAACGTCATTACTAACGTCACAATTGGAGCCAGTTGTAAACATGAAAGTTGTAGGCAATTGTCTCAGCTTTCTTGTGTAAAAAAGTCAGCTCATTTGAACTTCTAGAACTCCAGATATGGCCAAAATACCGAATAGTGCTCGGGCTGGAAGACAGATTCGGGCTTCTTTGTTGTTGCTATAATTTGGACTTGATAATGGCCTTTTTAGATCTTGGGCTCCATATGAAAGTTGTAGGCCTATGTCTTACCTTTCCATCCATATAAATTGTACCTAAATATGAGATATATAGCTCCAGATATGACCCAATTACCGAACAGTGTTCCGGTTTGGATTGCACCGACATCTCTTTTCTAAGTTTGGCCATTTCTTTATCCTTGCAATTTAAGTTCTTCAAGTCATCAATCAATCCTTTCATTTATGTGATAGGCCTGCATTAAAAATAGACATTTACCATAAATTATAGGTATCTTATATTATTAGATACATTATTATAAAACATATTTAAGTTAAGGAGTTATTGATACTTCAAGTGCAAAATGATGATATAAAACCATGATAAAAATGCACTTTTAAGTACTTTTAAGTACTAATCAAAAATGCACTTTTAAGTACTAATCACACCCCCCAACCAGCTTATTACTAGTCCCTAGTAATCAAAGCGTAAAATAGAAAAACAATTTGCAAATTCCACAAAGCAAGGTATTCATCATTTGACTTCCATTAATTTATCCAGATAAACAAACTCTCATTAAATTTATATATCTGCTCAATACCTCTTAATAAGATATTAATAAACCTTTCTTTTGTGCTCAATGTATCAACACATAATTATGGGGCTTTTCTTGGAAGAAAACAAAATTTTTGTTCTAATGTTTAAGGTTAACTTCCTTGGGTTGGGATTACTATGTTTGTCTTTTTTTTTTCTCTTTTTTTTTTAACTTTATATACATATACTTTAAAAACATCATGTATCTTTAACCCATGTAACGAGCTTTCAGCTAATGACTCCCAGACCAGTTGGTCTTAGGGCATTAGGTGTTAAGACACCCCTACGAGCTTAGTAACTCGGGTCGCAGATACTGATATGTAGATAGTGCAATGTTTGATTCCCTTAAGCTTTTCTCCTCAACCCATGTAACAAGCGTTGGGCGAATAACTCCCAAGTTAGTTGACTTTAGGGTATTAGGTGTTAAAACACCCCTTCGGGCTTAATTGCTTAGGTTAGGGAGGCTACGAAACCAAACTTATCTACATTTTTATTATCATCAATTTTTTTTTTCTTTTTTTCTTTTTTTATATTTTTTTTCTTGTTTTTGTTTTTTTTAATTATATACAATTCCTTTCCCTTAGTTGTTACCTTTAACAAAAGAACATAAATAATGTAATAATCCAATATGCAACCCACAATCATATGTTAAAGTGTGTGTGTGTAAATTAAGGTTTAAGAATACATGTTAAATAAGTATATGAGCAGAATTACGTGGTAACAATACGAGAGTTTGTAAACCTGAATATTTCAGGAAGTATTATAATAGACCTTGTTAAGAATGGTTACTAAGATGCGTCTCAAGAGTCACTTTAACAAAAGACCTCCTTTACTCTGCCATCCTAGTAACAACAATTATGCACATGCTTTATGAAATCAAAAACAATTTTTTTTTTATCAACTACTACCCTCTCCCCCCAACCAAAACGAGACATTGTCCTCAATGTTCTAAGGTAGAAAGATAGAGTATAGAAGATATCACCTGAAATAATGAACATTAACAAACCTGAAACACACTGAAACAAAAATAAGAAATGACAAAACACAAATATTATGTTATTAATAAAAAGAAAAGACACAAATTTTTACAAGCTAAGACTCAAATCGCAGTTGTGATTGTGGCTCACATCTTCCCTTGGTTTTACGTCCAAGAACGACTTAAACGCCCTCTATGGGTCGGGGATAGGCTTCCCATCCAGTTTTCTTAAAAACTGGCAAACATGGTCTTTTTTTGGTCAGATTCCCAAGACTATGCCAAGCATGTTCTTTATGAAAATGGGTTCCTAAGTTATGAATTGCACGATGCTTATCTTGACTATGATGAGACTTAAGAGTCAATAGAAGATTATCTAAAGACTCTCTGTGTTTTGAAATAAATCCCACCTTTTGACAATTTTCACAGTTTTTGCGGAATGCATCTGACTCCTTGAATATGATGGGCCAGTAAAATTCACTTTCTAAGATTTCTGCAATCCTTTTTTTTGATGAGAAATGATCCCCACATGCCTTAGAGTAACAAAATTTAATGAAATTACTTACCTCATTGTCGAGAATGCATTTTTGAAATATTTGATCAGGACAATAATTGAATAAGTAAGGGTCATCCCAATAAAAATTTTGCTCGTTGCTGAAGAATTTTCTTTTGTCTTCAATACTCCAATGAGTTGGCAAAAATCCTGAAGCAAGAAAATTGATATTTTTAGCAAACCAAGGCATTGAATTAAGAGAAAGTAGAGTTTCATCAGGAAAGTAATCATCGATTGGTGTGATGTCGGGTGTCGAATCTATTGTCACTTTTGATAAAAGATTCGCATCAACCTTTTCGATGCATTTTTCATCCTCGATTTCTTCCTGATTGGTCATGGCATGAGAAAATGGAAGTGTTGGCGGAGAATCAGTCGTTTCTTTGCAATTTTCAGATTCAACCCCTTCCTTTCCCTTAGAAATTGACTCATCATCTTTCTCATAAGGTTCAAGAGAGGGTTTTTCAATAACCTTACCACTGCGTAGAGTAGTGACTGATTTGACTTGATCCATGTGTTGGCTTCTGGAACTACTTGCATTTGCATTGTATTGCCCCTTAGGATTTTGTTGTGGTTGAGATGGAAACTTACCTTTCTCTTGGAAACTGAGAGCAGATGCAAATTTTGCAAGAGTATCTTTAAAATCTATTATGCTTTGAGCAAGTTGAGTGTTGATTGTCTCTTGCTTTTCAATGAATGCATACAAAGTTTCCTCAAAATTTCTTGTAGGAGGTGGAGCATAAGGAGGTGCATATCCATGATAATTTTGGAAATTATGGTGTGCTTGAAACTGTGGTTGTGACGTTTGTGCATTGTCACTCTTCCAACTAAAATTTTGGTGATTTCTCCAACCAGGATTGTATGTTTGGGAGTATGGGTTGTGGTTGGCCCTTTGAAAACTATTTATGGGTTGTATGTTTGTGAGTATGGGTTGTGGTTGGAAGAGTGAGAACAACAATGCACAAACTTCACAACCACCGTTTCAAGCACACCACAATTTCCAAAATTCTCATGGATATGCACCTTTTTATGCTCCACCTTTTAGAAGAAATCTTGAGGAAACATTGCATGCATTCATTGAAAAGCAAGAGACAATTAATACTCAACTTATTCAAAACATGACAGATTTTAAAGATACTCTTGCTAAATTAACATCTGCTCTTAGTTTCCAAGAGAAAGGTAAGTTTCCATCTCAAACACAACAAAATCCCAAAGGGCAATACAATGCAAATGCAAGTAGTTCCGGAAGCCAACACATGGATCAAGACAAATCAGTCACTACTCTGTGCAGCGGTAACGTTATTGAAAAACCCTCTCTTGAACCTTATAAGAAAGATGATGAGTCAATCTTTGAGGGTAAGGAAGGGGTTGAATTTGAAAATTGCAAAGAAACGACTAATTCACTGCCAGCACTTCCATTTCCTCATGCCATGACTAAACAAAGGAAAGTCAATCACAACTCTGAAATTTTTGAAATTTTCAAACAGGTAAGGATCAATATACCTTTGTTGGATGCTATTAAACATGTTCCTTCCTATGCTAAATTTTTGAAAGATCTATGCACTGTGAATAGGAAACTGAATGTGAAAAAGAAAGCCTTTTTAGCCGAACAAGTAAGTGCTATTCTTCAGAACAATAATGCTTTGAAATATAAAGACCCTGGTTGTCCTATAATTTCTTGCTTTATTGGAGAGCATAAAATTGAAAGAGCTTTACTTGATCTTGGAGCTAGTGTGAATTTACTTCCATATTCAGTTTTTCAAAGTCTCAATCTAGGTGAGTTAAAACCAACTTCTATATCTCTTTTACTTGCCGATAGATCTGTAAAAGTGCCTAGAGGAATAATTGAAGATGTGTTAGTACAAGTCGATAAATTCATTTATCCTGTGGATTTTATTGTCTTGGACACAGAACCTGTTGAAGCATGTAATTCATTTCCTGTTATTTTAGGACGTCTGTTTCTTGCAACCTCTAACGCATTGATTAATTGTAGGAATGGACTGATGATCATTTGGAAACATGACATTGGAGATGAATATTTTCAACATTTGCAAGCAACCTGGAGATGATAATGATTTACAAGAAGTAGATCATATTGACGAATTAGTTTATGATCAACTTGAATCTACTTTAAGTAAAAATGAATTGGATGAAACTGAAGATTTGCAAATGATTTATTCTGAGGAAGAAATCACGGATGAAAAACGCATAGAAAATATTGATGCGAATCTTTTGCCAACATTGACAACAAATTCGACATCTGACATCACACGTTGGATGAATCTGAAGATTTGCAAATGATTTATTCTGAGGAAGAAATCATGGATGAAACAAGCACTGAAAATGTTGATGCGAATCTTTTGTCAACAATGACAACAAATTTGACATCTAACATCACACCAATCGATGATTACTTTCCTAACGAATCCTTACTTTCTCTTAGTCCAATGCCTTGGTATAATAAAAAATCAATTTTCTTGCTTTAGGAGATTTGCCAGCTGATTGGAGTACCCAAGACAAAGAAAAGTTTTTGAACGAAGTGAAGAATTTTTATTGTGATGACCCTACCTTATTCAAATATTGTCCTGATCAAATATTTCAAAGATTCATTCCCGACAATGAGGTAAGTAGTGTCATTAAACTTTGTCATTCTGAAGCATGTGGAAGTTATTTCTCGTCAAAAAAGACAATTGCAAAAATCTTTCAAAATGGATTTTATTGGCCCACCATGTTCAAGGACACGCATGTATTCTACAAAACTTGTGAAAATTGTCAAAAGATTGATACTGGTCAAAAAGTTTTGTTTTATGATTCTCAACTCTATGAAGTCCCTAGAGAGCTAAGAATAAGATGGAGCAATCCTTATGGGGCCTGTGATATTCAGAATTCAATGAATGACAATGATTTCAAGGAAAATGGACATCGTTTGAAAGCTTACTTTGATAATTTTCCTAGTGAAAATGAATCAACTGGTTTGAATGATATTGTAGATAAAGGTTGATTATTTTGTTTTTCTCACATTGTTTTTTTGTTTATTTTTGAGTGATTTTTGCAAGTTTCTCTCACCCCGGTCAAATGGCGGACAACGGTACTCCGCGACTTAAGTCGGTTCTTTCAGTTTCCCACAATAACTGATATCGGTGTATATATCTGTGCAATTCTTTGAATCCCTCTTCCAATTCTCATTTGAAAATGGACACTAATCTTGAAAAATTGAAAAAGTATTTTCCCGCTCTGCCTCAGAATGCGATTACAAAAATTTACCGTGCTAGATGTGCAAGATTGAGATTGTTAATGAATCATGGAATTCCTGAAGATATTCGCTGGTTGATTGAAACAAAGGTCCGATTGTCAGGTGAGTCCTCTAACTTCTTCATTTCACACATGCCTGGAACAGGTAAAAGCACTTTTGCAAAGAAACGTCCTGCAAAACGACTAGAAGTCTGTCATCGATGTGCTAGATGGACTTGTAATACACAATGTCGTTCTTTAGGAATGGTATCTATAAACCGTGAAGATAAAATACAATTCATTAAGGATGGCTTGAGTAAGGAGTCTTTAGATAATCTTCTATTGACTCTTGAGACGCATCCTAGTGGAGATGTGCATCGTGTAATTCATGATTTATGGCCACTATTTCATAAAGAACATGATTGACTTAGTCTTGGGAATCTAACTAAAACAGACCCTGTTTGCCAGTTTTTAAGAAAACTGGGTGGGAAGCCTATCCCCGACCCATAGAGGGCGTTTAAGCTGTTCTTGAACGTAAAACCAAGGGAAGATGTGAGCCACAATCACAACTACCTGTACATACACATGTTTTTTCAAAAAGTAAATAAATAAATAAATAAAAAGAGAAAGGATTGATTGATGACTTTAAGAACTTAAATTGCAAGGATAAAGAGATGGCCAAACTTAGAAAAGAGATGTCAGTGAAATCCAAACCGGAACACTGTTCGGTAATTGGGACATATCTGGAGCTATATATCTCAGATTTAGGTCCAATTTATATGGATGGAAAGGTAAGACAAAGGTCTACAACTTTCATATGGAGCCCAAGATCTAAAAAGGCCATTTTCAAGTCCAAATTGTAGCAACAACAAAGAAGCCCGAATCTGTCTTCCAGCCCTAGCACTGTTCAGTATTTTGGCCATATCTAGAGTTCTAGAAGTCCAAATGAGCTGAATGTTTCACACAAGAAAGCTGAGACAATTGCCTACAACTTTCATGTTTGCAACTGGCTCCAATTTTGACGTTATCAATGACGTTTTGGGCAGACAAGAGAAGATAAGGATTGTCACCAAGTCAAAAGTTGGCCACCCACTTATAAATTAGTCTACAAATCAATATTTCCCAATTTTGGCGTATAAAAGGAGGCATTTGCCATGCATTTAGGCATCTTGGTTTCCAGATCAAGACCATGCTCTTCCTTTCTCTCTTTGTATTTTTTGTAATGTTTATGCTTTGCTTTCATTAATATCAAGTTTTTGCCTTTCATTTCCTTTCTTTTACTTAGTTAACTTTTATGTTCCTATTTTGTTTATCTATTTTGCTTTCTTTCATTATGTCTAGCTAAGTTAGTTATGTCAAGGTAAAAAGGTTACACTAATGGTGT
>NW_011501800.1:0-32328 GCF_000495115.2 Populus euphratica
TCTGCAACTCAAATTGTAGCATGAACACCATCAGATTGAAGCTTTTTTCGTTTTCATTAAAAGATAAAGCTAAAACATGGCCACAAAATTTAAGACCTGGATCTATTCGTACTTGTGATGAAATGAAACAATAGTTTTTAAAAAAGTTTTTCTCATCTTATAAAACAAACTCTTTTAAAAGACAAATCATCACTTTCACTCAAAAACCAGGAGAAACATTTTACCAATATTGGGATAGGTATCGAGACGTGCTTAATAATTCTCCTCATCATGGTTTTGAAACATATAAATTGGTTTCACATTTTTAAGAAGGCTCAACACCTAAAGATAGACAAATTGTTGAATTGATGTCCAATGGAACCTTTAAAAATAAAGACCCTGATGAAGCAATGGAGTACTTAGACTTATTAGCTGAAAATGCTCAAAATTAGGACACCACAGGTACTTATAAGGCACCGAGTAAAACTCAACCTCATACATCTACTAGAGGTATGTACAACCTTAGAGAAGATCATAACCTCCAAGCTAAGTTTGCATCTTTAGCTAGAAAAGTCGAGGCACTAGAATTGAAAAAGAGTAGTAAATTAAAATCTATTCAAGATATTATGTGTCAAATCTGTAAAACAAATGAACATTCAACCAATGACTATCCGACTTTACCTTCTTTTAAGGAATGTCTCCATGAACAAGTGCATGCTTTAAACAGTTTTCAAAGGGCCAATCATAACCCATACTCATAAACATACAACCCCCGTTGGCAAAATCACCCAATTTTCAGTTGGAAGAGAGATAACAATAATGCACAAACTTTATAACCACTGTTTCAAGGACACCATAATTTCTAAAATTCTCATGAATATGCACCTCATTATGCTTTAACTCCTAGAAGAAATTTTGAGAAAATTTTGTATGCATTCATTAAAAAGCAAGAGACAATGCGAACCTCGTGATCACATGGTCACGTCACCCACACGCAAAGACATCAATTCCCCGAAAGCCAAGTAAATCAGGTTTGATAGGAGTGTGACACAAGATAACTTATACCTAGGCACCAACACTATTGGAAACAGAAAACCCCCACCTAACGAATATTGATTCGCGAACAAGAAGTATAAGGATGACGCCACGAAGACAAATTGTTCTTCGATAAGTCATTTTTTAGTTCTTTAAAGAACCATGGAAGGGAGATTATCTCACCAACAGACCCTTAGATGAACTTATATGAAACCCACTTTCAATTTACTCAAATAAGTAATAATAACCCAAAGACTAAGAAGAACATAATAAAAATCCAAAAATCACCATCGCAAATGCGTGTTTGAGTGTGGGGTTGCGGTTGCTTTTCAAAACGTTTTTCACTTAGAAAAGTATGCTAATAACATTTTTTTTATTTTTTAAAAATTATTTTTGAAATCAGCATATCAAAATGATTTGAAAACATTAAAAACATATCAATTCAAAGCAAAAACAATTTCAAATTTTTTCAGAAACGCTTTTGAAAAGCACTCCTAAACACCCTGTAAATATGCTAGAATCAAATTTTTCACCTTTAAGAAGTTCCAAATAGAGTAGGAAATTTGATCTGAAGGTCGAATTTATTGTGAAGTCTTCTTTCCTTTTATAGTTAGGATGAATAAGGAATCCTTGTAAAAAAAAGATTTTGAAATAATTATGAATCCTTGCCACACTTGAAAACTATGTTGCAGCCCATTAAAGATCTTTGTAGAATTAGTATATTTTCAAAATAAGCTGCCACATCCTTTTAGGAAAAGAATCCTCGCAAAATAGGAAGTCCACAAGTCAAAACGAAGTAAATAACAAAATTCATATAGCCTCTGTTGACCAGTATTGAGATACCTTTCCAAACTCCAATTTCCCTGAAATTTTAACCCAAGGTAGGACAACATGTTAGAATACTTCACATAAAATTTTAGCTCGATTCAACAGTCGGATTGAAAATTATGACTGTTGCTGTAAAATTGGATAGTTGTGCATTTTACATCAAAATCCGAATTTGACCTTGCCTGGATTGTATCATAATCAACTTTTTTTTTGGTAAGATTGTATCATAATCAACACTCAACTTGCTCAAATCATAACAGATTTTAGAGATACTTTTGTAAAATTTATATCTTCTCTTATTTTTCAAAAGAAAGGTAAGTTTTCATCTAAACCACAACAAAATCCCAAGGGGTAATACAATGCAAATGCAAGTAGTTCTAGAAGTCAACACATGGATCAAGTCAAATCAGTCATCACTTTTCGTAGTGGTAAGGTTATTGAAAAACCCACTCTTAAACCTTATGAGAAAGATGATGAGTCAATCTCTGAGGGTAAGGAAGGGGTTGAATATGAAAATTACAAAGAAAAGATTGATTTCCGCTAGCACTTTCATCTCCTCATGTCATGACTAAACAAAGGGAAGTTAATCACAATTGTGAAATCTTTGAAACTTTCAAACAGGAAGAAATTAAGGATCAAAAAGGCACTGGAAATGTTGTCGTGAATCATTTGTCAATATCCAACATTACGCCAATCGATGATTACTTTCTTGTTGAATCTTTACTTTCTCTTAGTTCAATGCCTTGGTTTCTAAAAAAATCAATCATCTTGCTCTAGGATTTTTGCTAGTTCATTTGGATAACAAAGACAAAAGAAAGTTTTTGAGAGACGTGCAAAAATTTTATTAAGATAACCCTTACATATTCAAATATTATCCCGATCAAATATTTCAAAGTTGCATTCCCAAAAATAAGGTAAGTAGTGTCATTAAATTTTGTCACTTTAAGGCATGTGAGAGTCATTTCTCATAAAAAAATAACTGCAAAAATCTTACAAAGTGGATTTTGTTGGCTCACCATGTTCAAGGATTTACATGCATTCTGCATAACCTGTAAAAATTGTTTAAAGATAGGATTTATTTCAAAACACAAAAAGTCTTTAGATAATCTTCTATTGACTCTTAAGTCTCATCATAGTGGATATATGCATCGTGCAATTCATAACTTATGAACCCATTTTCATAAAGAACATGATCGACTTAGTCTTGAGAAGCTGACTAAAAAAAGTCCTTATTTGTCAGTTTTTAAGAAAACTGGATGGGAAGCCTATCCCCAACCCATAGAGGGTGTTTAAGCCGTTATTGGATGTAAAACCAAGGAAAGATGTGAGCCATAATCACAACTGCGATTTGAGTCTTTGTTTGTAGAAACTTGTTTCTTTTGGTTTTATTAATAATATGACATTTGTATTTTGTTGTTTCTTATATTTGTTTAAATGTGTTTCAGGTTTGTTAGTATTCGGTGTTTCAAGTGATATCTTTTATACTCTATCTTTCAAGTGTTAGTTTTGTTTTGGTTAAACCATTTGCAAACTGTTGTTACTAAGAGAGTAAGGAGGAATTTTATTGACTTTTAAGACGTATCTTGGTTAACATTTTTCAATGGTTATTTGCAATATTCATAATAAGGTTTATCAAAACACTTCTTGAAATATTTAGGTCTACAAAGTCTCGCATTGTTACTAGGATGACAGAGTAAAGGAATTCTTTTGTTAAAGTGACTCTTGAGACGCATCTTAGTAACCATTCTTAACAAGGTCTATTATAATACTTCCTGAAATATTCAGGTTTACAAACTATCGTATTGTTACCACTTAATTCTGCTTATATACTCATTTGACATGTATTCTTAAACCTTAATTTTTACACGCACTTTAACATATGATTGTGGGTTGTACATTGGATTATTACATTATTTATATTCTTTTGTTAAAGGTAACAACTAAGGGAAAGGGATTGTATATAATTTTCAAAACACAAAAAAAAAGAGAAACAAATGATGATAATAAAAATATAGATAAGTTTGGTTACACAGGTTGAGGAGAAAAGCTTAAGGGAATCAAACATTGCACTATCTACGTATCAGTATCTACAACCCGAGTTACTAAGCTCGTAGGGGTGTCTCAACACGTGATGCCCTGCGACCAATTGGTCTGGAAGTCATTAGCCAAAAGTTCGTTACGTGGGTTAAAGATGCATTGTGTTTTAAGTTACATATATATATTTAAAAAAAACAAAAAAAAAAAAAAGAAGAAAAACAAATCTCAACCCAAGGAAGTTAACCTTAAACATTATAACAAAAATTTTGTTTTCTTCAAAGTAAAGCCCCATAACTATGTGTTGATATATTGAGCACAAAAGTAAGGTTTATTAATATCTTGTTTAATAGGTATTAAGCAGATATATAAATTTAATGAGAGTTTATTTATCTGAATAGATTAGTGAAAGTTGAATGATGAATACCTTGCTTTATGGAATTTGCAAATTCTTTTTCTATTTTAATGCTTTGATTACTAGGAACTAGTAATAAGATAGTTGAGGGGTGTGATTAGTACTTAAAAGTGAATTTTTATCAATAACTCCTTAACTAAAGTATGTTTTATAATAACATATCTAATAATATAAGCTACCTTTAATTTATTGTAAATGTACATTTTAAATGCAGGCCTATGACATAAATAAAAGGATTGATAGATGAGTTTAAGAACTGAAATTGAAAGGACAAAGAGATGGCCAAACTTAGAAAAGAGATGCTGATGAGATTCAATTTTTTCACAAGTGTATCACTAGCAACATTAGCACAACTACCTCCATCAATTATCATGCTACATACCTTGTTTTGGATGTGACATCGAGTGTGAATCTAGAGAGAGAGAGAGAGATTAGAGATCAAACTGTCAGAGCTAGATCTACTCCGTCCACCGTTGGATCGTCCTCATTTCTTACTATGTTGTTCATTCCAACCTTCTCGAAACATTGAGCGAATGGATCTTCAGTCCAATCAACGAGGTGGGAGATATTGATCTCGTAATATTTCTACTGTTCTGCATTTTTGGTTGCAGCAGAGTGAATTGGGTTTTGTTTAAGCTTGATCTTCTTTGTTCACCCTTGGATCGTCACCATTTTTTAGTATGTTGTGCGTGAGAACATACTCTACAGCTTGACCGCACAGATCATCATTCCAATCAATGATCTCGAAGATACTGACCTCGTAATTCTGTAATTCTCTTCTTCCTTCATGAACAAATCTGAATCTTGTTGTTTCTGAGATTAAGTTGTTGTTGTTTCTGAGCTTAGGTTACTTCTTAGACTCAGTTTCTCTTCTTAGAATTTGGTATCTCTAGTATTTGTATGCTGCCATAATGTCCTTATGTTCTGCTGTGGATTCTGTTCCAATGGTTACCTCTAACAATGAACAACACAATGAAGTCAAGTCTGGACATATATTAAGATTAGAGCTACAAGATATGTTGAACAGCCACGGGATGAGGATGTCTCAGTTTACTAGTGTTAATCAAGCTGATTCTGAAGCTAGCATAGAGAAGAAACACTCTAATTCCCAAGCTTCTAATGTTGTTTCAGAAATGAATCATGTGTTGGGTTCTAAAGTTGATGAGTTGAAGGTAGGGTCTCAGCAACAAGACCAGCTAAACCTTAGCCCCAAATTGAATTTTTTAAATGCTTTGCAGGGTTCTGATGTTGATAACAATGAGGGTAGCAAGAACCTTGGTATTTCTCTAGTTCGTAATCTGCATTTTGCTCCCCCTGCTATGACTGATGGTCGTGTGACAGTAGCTCCTCCACTTGATGTGTTTAAGGATGGCTGCGAAGTTTGGAAATCCACCCTAGTTGATCATTTTGTGGGTCAGAAATTATCATATCTCGTTGTTAATTCTATTTCCAAAAGAATATGGGGCTCCTACGGTCTATCAGAAGTTTTATCTTCGGATAATGGTTTCTTCCTATTCACTTCTGATTCTGTTGATCATGCCACTAATGTGCTGGAAAGAGCCCCATGGCACATGGCAAGCAGACCTTTGGTGCTTAAATGTTGGCAACCAAACATGCAATTTTTGAAAGGTGATTTGGTCAGAGTTCCGGTATGGGTTAGGTTGTATAATGTTCCTCTTGAGTATTGGACTATAAAGGGGTTGAGTTGTGTAGCGAGTGCTATTGGGGTTCCTCTTCATACTGATCATACTACATTGTTGTGTCGAAGGCTTAGCTACGCAAGAGTTTGTGTTGAGATAGATGCTACGAAGACGCTGGTTAAGGAATACGACCTTCGCTGTCCAAATGGGTTATTCATAACAATTTCAGCTGATTACGAATGGATACCGTCGAAGTGCAATAATTGTAATGTCTTTGGACACACGACAGCGATATGTGCTACTAATAACGGTGATAATCTTATAATGGAGGCAGAGGGTAAGAGGAAAGTAGGAGCTGCGAACTCTAAATCTGCGGATAAGAAGCAGAATCAGTTTCAATGGTAGGTAGTTGCTAAACGAAATAAGGGTTCTGTGAGTGGTGAGAACGGTCCTTTGGCATCTAAAGTGCGTAACTGTAATGAGAATGGTTGTTGACATCTGGTACAAATATTTCTGATTGTAATATGAATGAGAAGGCTGCATCAGATGTGAGCAATGCTGATTGTTATGAAGATGAAAATCCTACCTCTCCTCTTGTTTTGAAGAGTTCACGAGGAGACATGAAGCAGGAGCAGGGGGGTACAAGTACTGCTTTAGATCAAAGTTTAGTCATCTCCAATACATCTGATTGTGCGACCGTGAACCAGGTTCTTTTCGTTAATAGTCATGAGCTAAATGTCAATATTGACGCAATGGGAGGTGATACAGATGGGGACCGAACCGATAAGGAGTTGACATCACCAATCCTGACAAGCTCACAAACTCTGAATTCCACCGAAAGGGAAACTGTTAATCAGTTAGCTATTAAGGCTAGAAACTCTCTAGAGAAAAAGAAAAAGGGTTCAAAAACCTCTTCAAAGAAGAATAAGAAATCTGTCTCCTCGCCTGGGGGCACGTCGAGGTAATCTTTGTGTTGCTGTTTGTACTCCTCTCTATTTTCTTATGATTATTGGATGTTGGAATGTTAGAGGTTTGAATGATCCCATAAAGCATTCAACATTGCGTCAGCTCTTCCATCAAGAGAGGATGACTCCTTTTGGTTTGGTTGAAACTCGGGTTAGAGACGAGAATAAAGATAATGTTTCTCAACTTCTTCTGCGTAATTGGTCCTTCTTGTATAATTATGATTTCTCTTGTCGTGGTCGTATTTGGGTTTGTTGGAATGCTGATGTGGTGAAGGTTGATGTCCTCGGAATGTCAGACCAGGCTATTCATGTTTCTGTCACTATATTAGCTACCAATATCTGTTTCAATGCTTCAATTATTTACGGAGACAATAATGCTTCCTTACGTGAGGCATTATGGTCTGATATAGTGAGTTGTAGTGATGGATGGGAGTCCAGCCCATGGATTCTTATGGGCGACTTTAATGCTATCCGCTACCAATTAGACAGGTTAGGAGGGCTTACTTCGCGGGCTGGTCATATGGACAGATTGGAAACATGTATTCAAGAAGTGAAAGTGGATGATCTTCGATATTCAGGCCTGCATTATACTTGGTCGAATCAATGTCCTGAGAATCTGATTATGCGGAAACTAGATAGAGTGCTTGTCAATGAGAAATGGAATCTGAACTTCCCATTTTCGGGAGCGAGATTTTTACCATCGGGTATGTCAGACCATTCTCCTATGGTGATAAAGGTTACTGGTGATGATCAGAATATAAAAAAACCATTCAGATTCTTTGATATGTGGATGGACCATGACGAGTTCATGCCCTTGGTCAGGAAAGTATGGGAACACAATTCAAGGGGTTGTCCAATGTATCAGCTGTGTTGCAAGCTAAGAAAACTAAAACGGGAATTGAAACTTTTCAATATGACTCACTTCTCCAACATTTCAGATAGAGTCAAAGATGCAAAAGATGAAATGGATAAGGCTCAACAGGCTCTACATACAGCGCATGAGAATCCAACTTTGTGCATGCGAGAAAGGGATGTTGTACGTAACTATGCTTCTATCGTCAGGGCTGAAGAGAGTTTTTTCAAACAGAAGTCAAGGATACAGTGGCTTAGCTTGGGGGATCAGAATACTAGCTACTTTCACAAATCAGTAAATGGAAGACAGCATAGAAATAAACTTCTTTCACTTACAAAGGAGGATGGAGAGGTTGTCGAAGGACATGAGGCAGTTAAATCAGAAGTCATTGCGTACTTCCAGCGTGTGTTAAGAGTGGAACAGATGCCTAGGGTTCTGAATGAGGAAGAGATGGAATCGGCAATTAACTTGAAACTGTCTTCAACGCAACAACATGTATTAGCACAAGATGTAACAAGGGAGGAGATTAAGCATGCTATGTTTAGTTTGAAGAACAACAAAGCCCCTGGTCCGGATGGATTTAACGCAGGTTTCTTCAAAAGAATGTGGCACATAGTTGGGGAGGATGTAATCAATGCTGTTAGCTCCTTCTTTCAGACTCGGAGAATGCTTAAAGAAATGAATGCTACATCAATTTCCCTTATTCCTAAAGTTGCCAATCCTACGAGGTTGACAGATTTTCGTCCTATATCTTGCTGCAATACCGTGTACAAATGCATCGCTAAGATTCTAGCTGGGAGAATCACAGCTGTTTTGCCATCCTTAGTAGGTCCGTATCAGACTGCTTTTATCTCTGGACGGAGAATCAGCGACAACATTCTTTTGTCTCAGGAACTAATGAAAGGCTATCATAAATCTACGGGACCTGCCCGTTGTGCTATGAAAGTAGATCTGATGAAGGCTTATGACTCGGTTCGGTGGGATTTCGTTGACGCTATGTTAAGAAAAATGGGATTCCCTAGAACAGTCATTGATTGGATTATGGTTTGTGTTACATCATGTCAATTCTCTATCAACGTCAATGGTGAGCTTGCAGGTTATTTTCAAGGGGGGAGAGGGCTTCGACAAGGGGATCCACTTTCTCCATATTTGTTTGTCCTATGTATGGAAATCCTTTCGGGGCTATTCTGCAAGATGAGTGCCAACCAAAACTTCAAGTTCCACTGGAGATGCAAGAAGGACAACATTTCTCATCTTTGTTTTGCTGACGACTTGATGATTTTTAGCAAAGGAGATGTAAACTCAATTCGTATGATCAAAACTGTGCTCACAAAGTTTCAAGATCTATCAGGTCTGTATCCAAATCCAAATAAAAGTGACATCTTCTTAAGCGGTGTGTTAAATGCTGAGAGGGAAGAGATTATTCATGTTCTTGGGTTTGCAGAGGGGGAGCTCCCTATGAAATATTTGGGAGTGCCTCTTATCTCGTCCAGACTAAAGGCTGTTTATTGTAAGGGTCTCGTGGATCGAATCACCTCTAAAGTTCGACATTGGACTTGTAGAACACTCTCGTATGCAGGACGAGTACAACTGATTAATTCAGTTTTATTTTCCATCCAAGTCTATTGGGCATCTCTCTTCCTCTTACCTGGGCAAGTCATAAAAAGTGTGGAGCAAATTATGAGATCCTTTCTTTGGTCAGGTTCAGATATGAGAACTACTGGGGCTAAAGTGGCTTGGGATCAGGTATGTCTTCCAAAAAAGGAGGGGGGGCTAGGAATAAAGAGGATAACAGAATGGAACAAGATTGCTTTGTTGAAACACATTTGGAACCTGTGCAATGACTCAGATGGCTCAATCTGGTCTACTTGGATCAGATGACAGATTTTCGTCCTATATCTTGCTGCAATACCCTGTACAAATGCATCGCTAAGATTCTAGCTGGGAGAATCAAAGCTGTTTTGCCATCCTTAGTAGGTCCGTATCAGATAGTTATTCTTCGATAAGTCGTTTTCAGTTCTTTAGAGAACCAAGGAAGGGAGATTATCCCACCAACACACAATAATCAGGCTATATCCTCCTGAATTTGCGGCATATAAAAAGAAAAAAAATTGTTATTTCATTCTATTATTGTTCAAAATATATCAGTAGCTTCAAAAATAAAAAAATAAAAAAAAAAGAAAAAAATTGTTCAAAAAGATGTTTATTTGATTCTACCGCAGAAAACTAAACGAGAGACAATTGGATCAAATCAATTCAGAGTTTGCTCAAATTTGATATTCTAATTACTGGGGTCCTAATCGCATTACATATGACATTTGGGGTCAATTGGATATCATTTTATTTGGGTTTCAAATTCAGGTCCAATCAGGTCTGAGTCAATGTTTTTACGTCAGTATATCAAACTTTGTCATAAATTGCTCAAACCTTATATTCTATCTATTTGGGTTGATATCGCACTATATCTGAAATTTTAACTCAATTGGACATTATTTACTTGAGATTACAGATTCGGACTTAACTTGTCGTAAACGAGTTTGTCTTGTGTCAACGTTTGAAATTCACTTGCTTTCTATTGATTTTGTTTCTTGCAGTTTATTTTCATCATATCCAACATATTTGAGAATTGTTTAATGATTTTGCATATTTTTTTGTTTCTTTTTTTATTCGAGTCTTCAATTTCGTTCATATGTTGGATAGACTTGCTTGCTACTCGCAAGACTATCATCGCAGTTTTGTTTTGCTTGTTTTCTAGTTTTTTATTACTTCTTGAGTCATATATATATTTTTTTTACGGCAAACAAGAAGTTTTATTAATCTGAATAGTCTTCCTTTACATGTTTGGTTATGCCTCTCTTTACAGTGATTCTAGACTTAAAGAAACCCTAATGGACCCCCCCTTAGGAAGACTTATATGTAGCCCACTTACAATTGACTTAAATAAGCAATAATAACCCTAAATATGCTAGAATCAGATTTGTATTAAGAAGTCCCAAATAGACTAGGAAATTTGATCTGAAGGTAGAATGTATTCTAAAGTCTTTTTTTCTTTTTTGTAGCTCGGATGAATAAGGAATCCTTGTAAGAAAAGAATTCTGAAATAATTATGAATCCTCGCCACACTTGGAAACTATGCTGCAGCCCATTAAGCATCCTTGTAGAATTAGTATATTTCCAAAATAAGCTGCCACATCCTTTTAAGAAAAGAATCCTAACCAAATTGGAAGTCCACAAGTCAAAAGGAAGTAAATAACAAAATTCGTACAACCTTTGTTGACCTGTATTAAGATGCCTTCCTGAACACCGATTGACCTGAAATTTTAATGTAGGTAATAAAATATGTCAGGAGACTCCATGTAAAATTTTAGCTAAATACAACAGTTGGATTGAGAATTATGACCGTTTCCGTAAAAATGGATAGTTGCACATTTTACATCAAAATCCAATTTTGACTTTGCTTGGATCGTATCAGTTGGTCAGATTACATATTAATGTGAATCTCGTGATAACGGTGCCATGCACGCAACCCATACACGAAGACACCAAATCCTCGGAAAGCCAAATAAAATCAAGTTTGATAGGAGTGTGATACAAAAATAACTTGTACCTAGATACCAGCACTATTGGAAACAAAAATCCCCAACCAACAAATGTTAATTTGCGAACGAGAAGTATAAGGATGGCACCACGAAGTTAGTTGTTCTTTGATAAGTCATCTCAGTTCTTTAGATAACCAAGGAATGGAGAGTATCTCACCAACACACAAACAAAGTGCGACAAATAAAAAGTTTTATTAATCTCAATTGTCTAACTTACATTTCTGATTAAGCTTTTATTTATAATAATTCTAAACTGAAACAAACCTTAAGATTTATGAGGACTTATACGAGGTGCACTCACAATTAAACCTAAATAATCATAGTCATCTTTATTCACATTTGCGTTTTCGTCAACGAATTCTTCAAAATCAGATATGACATTCCGTATGGCTACACGAATAGTATTTCCTCAAGATCAGCCCCGCTATTCTGTTGCTTTATTGAATTCACCTCATCTTTTAGATCCTTGTACATTCTAGACAAACACCTCCAGTTGCTGATTTGTTTGAATCTATAAAATTCGATTAGTAGCACAAAATATATCCTTACACCTCTCGTGTATCAAACAAGAAAATCAAGGCTTTTCACTCTAATAAGCTCACTATGCCTTTTACCTCACATCTTACTTCCTTTCTGTTTTTTAGGAACTAAAATCAATAAATCAAAGTCAGTAGCCTTTTATAGCGCACTCTAATTATAATTTTCAGACTCAAGAATTAATAAATATACTGAAAACAAAGCAAAATAAAACTACAATTATGATTTCGCGAGTAACAATGCATTTTTCATACGAATTGTGGATGAAATGAAGACACAAAATAAAACAGAAGTGAACATTAGCAAAGAAAATTAGTTAACTCTAAGATAACCCAAATATAATCAAAACAAAAATATTTGGACAAAACCAAACAGTAAGAATCATGTTTTGAAATTTGACGCAAATCTAACTTACACAAATCTCCAAATGATCTCAAATTTAATATTTAGTATTCTAATACTAAAAAAAACAAAAAAAAAAAACAAAACTCAATTTATAAGTTGTTCTCTTTTGTCTAGATACCCAAAGCCCTTGTATGATCAGTTTGTGGCTGAATTGAGCCTCCAATTAAAACCTCTAGAAGCCAATATAAAATAAGCCCAAATTTAATATATGGTGCGATATCATCCCCTATACACAGAATATGAAGTTTCAATTGATTCTAGGGTGGTTTTTTATGGTTCACTAAGGGTAGTGTTTCTGCAGTAGAATTGAACCTCGAATTAAAACCTATGATGTGATCTCATTTCCAATAGATTGAATATAAAGTTTCAATTGATGTTGATGTGGTTTGCTTATGGTTCGCTAAGAGTTGTGTTTTTGCGTTAAAAATTGAATCATACTTTGAATTTCAACTAATCTCTCTCGTTTTTTTTAATAATATACTGATGTGATTAAAGATAGTAACAAGATAAAATATAACCTTTTTTTTTTACTTAGATTATGTAGACATAGACAAGTATAGTATAAACTCTTATTAGTCAATTGAAAACCACACACAAAGGAGGTTCCAATCAGATTATAGATTGTTAATATGATTACATTAGTCATCTTATTCAATTAATGCTAATACTTGTAAATCTCGTCAAGCATTCATGATTATAACTTATGTTAACAACAAATCAAGATTAGTCATTTAACAAGCAAAGTATTAAAGAGGGAACAAGATTAGTCATTTAACAAGCAAAGTATTATTATAAAACATGCTTTAGTTAAGGAGTTATTGATTCTTCAAGTGCAAAATGATGATATAAAACCTTGATAAAAATTCACTTTTAAGTACTAATCATATTGGTTTCCCTAACGAATCTAGTTAGGTCTATGTTTTCTGTTCGGTGGCTAGCTTGTAGCCATCTATTATTTTACGTTTATGTTCTCATTGTAAATCTGGGGTATACCCCTTATAATCTTTGTATCCTTTTCTTTTAATACATACGTCAACTTACCAAAAAAAAAAAGAATATTGATTCGCGAATGAGAAGTATAAGGATTATGCCACGAAGCCAATTGTTCTTCAGTAAGTTTGAATGGTAGGATGAATCCGAAATAATATCTTAAATATGATAGAATCATCTTTGTTACACTCGAGAAGTCACATATAAGCTAAAAGAATCGAATCTAAAGGTAGAATTAATTTTGAAATCTTTCTCCTTGAAAGAAAAAATTCTAAAACATTTATGAATCCTTGTCACTTGGAAACTATGTTACATCACATTAAAAATCCTTGCAGAGCTAGAAGATTTTCAAAACAAGATCTTTGTGGCGTCCAGATCGACTTATCAAAGTATCACTCTAGTCTATCCTCCATTTTATATACCTTAAAATCACTATAATCCAGCCTAAACACCAAAAGAAAGACAACACAACCAGACCCATCCTTCATCCATTTTCATCAGATTCATTGTTGCTGTTTTTCGAATCATTCACGATACATCATCTAGTATTAGAGCATCAGTTGCGATCTAGGGCAGGAGCCAGAAACAGAAGAAAGGCTTGCAGGAATTGAGGTTGATAAACTTAATTATGGCTGGAGATAAAGAAGATTTGCCAAGAGGGTTAAGTTTAGAACAAGCACAGGTTATGGGCTTACAACGATGTCATGCTGAGATTCGGGACGAAATGACTGGAATTCGTGAACAGTTGCATACCCTTATGCAAATGATGCAAAGAAATAATTTGCAACCCCAGCAGAGGCAAGCACTTAGGGTGCCACGAAATGATGTTGTAGAAGCTGATGGAGATCCAAATGGGGATGATGAGGCCGACGATAGGGGCAGACCAAGAAGACAGAATAATAATCCTCCTAGTGGTCTCAAACTTAAGATTCCACCGTTTCGAGGAAGTAGTTCACCCGAGGAATACTTGGAATGGATTCAGAAGGTTGAAAAGGTGTTCGAATTTTATGAATATTCTGAAGAAAGGAAGTGCAAGGTGGCAGCACTTGAGTTTACAGATTTATGCTCTTTTATGGTGGGAAAACTTAAAGATTCAGAGGAGAAGGGATGGAGAAGAGGAGATTAGAACGTGGGCAACTATGAAAAGAGTGATGAAGAAGAGATTTGTTCCTGATTACTATAAACAAGAGCTATACATCAGACTTCAAACTTTGCGACAAGGATCTTTAAGCGTGGAAGAGTATGTGAAAGAGTTTGAGTTGCTGCAGAGTCGATGTGAATTGATGGAACCCCAAGAGCAAACAATAGCTAGATGTCTTGGAGGGTTGAGGAAGGATATTGCTAATGTTGTTGAATTGCAACCGTACATCTTCCTTGAGGATGTTATAAAACTTGCAACTCGAGTAGAGAGGCAACATAAACGAGGAGGTGTCCGAACTAGTGTAACTATGTCAAGTACAACAAGGGCTGTATCTACGCCTACACGAACATGGAGTACACCTAAACGAGATGAGAAGGTGGAGGTTAGCAAGGGGAATACCAATTCTGATTCTTTAAAGGGAAAGGAGAAGGTGACAGAACCTCCACATCCTAGGAGGTCTCAGGACATCAAGTGCTTCAAGTGCTTAGGACATGGGTACATTGCTTCAAAATGTCAAAATAAAAGGGTGATGATATTGCATGGGGATCTTGGAGAGCTGATCAGTGGAGATGAGGCTGAAACTGAAGATGAAGATGAGGCACAAATGGAACAGGAAGGAACCAGTGAAGTGAGATTTGTTGGCTGTGCAATGGTTTCTGAATGCACAAATTGATGCTAGTGATGAGCAACATGAGAACATCTTTCATACTCGATGTCAGATTCAAGATAAGGTGTGTGGGATGATCATTGATAATGGAAGTTGCACTAATGTTGCCTCAACTACCTTGGTGGAGAAATTGGGTTTAACTACCATTCCACATCCCAGACCGTATAGTTTACGATGGCTGAATGAGAATGGGGAGATTCAAGTGACAAAGCAAGTTCTTGTGCCCTTTTCCATTAAAACCTATCATGACGAAGTTTTGTGTGACGTTGCGCCGATGTCAGATATCCATTTGTTACTGGGTCGTCCATGGCAGTTTGATAAGGATGTGACCTACAATGGATGAAAGAACACTTATTCTTGCATGCTGAATGGAAAGAAGGTGAACTTGTTACCATTGAGTTATCAACAGGTTAGAGAGGATCAGTTACGAAGCCAATAAAAGGAGGTGCAATCACGCAAGGGGCTGTTGTTAACCAAAAAAGGCGATATCAAAAAGGCATTAGCTTCGACGGGGGTTGTTTTCATGATCTGGGCAAAGCAATTGCTACAAGTTGAAGGATTGGACTTACCAACACAGATTAAGGAATTGCTGGAAGAATTTAAAGATGTGTTTCCAGATGAATTACCTAAAGGGTTACCGCTTATTCGTGGAATTGAGCATCAAATTGATTTGGTGCCAAGAGCTTCACTTCCTAATAGACCAGCATATAGATGTAATCCAGAGGAAGCAAAAGAGATTCAAAGGCAGATTAGTGAGCTTGTAGAGAAGGGCTATGTTCGAGAATCACTTAGTCCATGTTTCGTACCTACTTTGCTTGTACCGAAGAAAGATGGTACCATGAGGATGTGTATGGACAGTCGTACTATCAACAAAATAACAGTTAAGTATCAATTTCCTATACCCAGACTTGATGATTTGCTTGATGAGTTGCATGATGCTGCGTTGTTTTCTAAAGTCGATTTGATGAGTGGTTATCACCAAATTAGAATGAAAGAGGGAGATGAATGGAAAATAGCATTTAAAGCTAAACAGGGGTTATATGAATGGATGGTAATACCGTTTGGGTTATCTAATGCGCCTAGTACATTTATGAGGTTTATGAATCATGTTTTGAGGAAGTATATTGGGCTGTTTGTTGTAGTATATTTTGATGATATCCTGGTGTATAGCAAGACCTTTGATGATCATGTGAAGCATCTTAGAGTTGTGTTTGAAACTTTGCAAGATTCTAAGTTGTATGGAAAACTCACAAAGTGGTACTTCTGTAAAAACAATGTCGTGTTTCTTGAATATATTATCTCTAGCGAGGGAGTTAAGGTTGATGAGGAGAAAATTGAGGCAATTCGGGACTGGCCAAAACCTGTTAGTATCGTTGATGTGAGGAGTTTTCATGGTTTAGCTTCTTTCTACAGGCGATTTGTGAAAGACTTCAGCTTTATTGTTGCTCCCATGACAGAATGCTTGAAAAAAGGGAACGAGTTTAGATGGAGTGCAGATGCGTAGAAAGGTTTTGAGCTAATTAAAGAAAAGTTGTGTACTGCTCCAGTTTTAGCACTTCCAGACTTTGCTAAAACATTTGAAATAGAGTGTGATGCTTCCGGAGTTAGAATTGGGGCTGTTTTGATGCAAGAAAAGAGGCTGATTGCATTTTTCAGTGAAAAGTTAAATGGAGCACGTTTGAACTACTCTATTTACGACAAGGAGTTCTATGCTTTGATTCGGGCTCTGGAGGTATGGCAGCACTACTTGTTGCCTAAAGAATTCGTTATACATACTGATCATGAATCCTTGAAGTATCTTAAGGGGCAAAGCAAGGTGAATCGAAGACATGCTAAATGGGTGGAGTTTATGGAGTCATTTCCTTATGTCATAAAGTACAAGAAAGGGTAAGTTAATGTGGTTGCTGATGCTCTTTCTAGGAGGTATGCACTGATCTCTATGTTGAATGCAAGGCTGATGGGTTTTGAACAGGTGAAGGATCAGTACGCTAATGATTCCTACTTTGCTAATGTGGTTACCGAATGTGCAAAGGGAGCTTCTGATGGGTTCTTTATGCATGAAGGTTACTTGTTCAAAATGGGCAGAATGTGTATTCCTTCAGGTACATTGCGGGAGTTGCTTGTGCGAGAGGCTCATGGTGGTGGTCTTAGTGGTCATTTTGGGGAGAAGAAGACTTATGAGTTGCTGAAAGAACATTTCTTTTGGCCTAGCATGTTACGGGATGTGCACAAGGTGAATGAGAGATGTGCTATTTGCAAGAAAGCTAAGGGTAAAGAGAATGCATATGGGTTGTATATGCCGTTGCCTATTCCAGAGCAACCGTGGATGGATGTTAGCATGGACTTTGTACTGGGGTTACCGAGAAGACTTATGAGTTGCTGAAAGAACATTTCTTTTGGCCCAGCATGTTATGGGATGTGCACAAGGTGATTGAGAAATGTGCTGTTTGCAAGAAAGCTAAGGGTAAAGAGAATGCATATGGGCTGTATATGCCATTGCCTATTCCAGAGCAACCATGGATGGATGTTAGCATGGACTTTGTACTGGGGTTACCAAGAACACAGCGTGGAAAGGATTCAATAATGGTTGTGGTTGATCGATTCTCCAAAATGTCCCATTTCATTCCTTGCAACAAAACTGACGATGCTGTACATGTAGCTGATTTGTTCTTTCAAGAGATTGTTCGTTTGCATGGAGTTCCTAAAAGCATTGTCTCTGATCGTGATACAAAGTTCTTAAGCTACTTTTGGAAGACTCTTTGGAGGAAGCTAGGAACGAAGTTACTTTTCAGTACGGCATGTCATCCACAAACTGATGGACAAACTGAGGTAGTAAACCGAACTTTATCTTCTTTGTTATGAGCTGTTATACATAAGAATTTGAAGACTTGGGATACTTGTTTGCCTATTATGGAGTTTGCATATAATCGTAGTGTGCATGGGGCTACAAAGTTTTCACCATTTGAGGTCTTGGAAACCACACAAAAATCCGGTAGATCGCAAACTGAGGTAGTAAACCGAACTTTATCTTCTTTGTTACGAGCTGTTATACATAAGAATTTGAAGAGTTGGGATAATTGTTTGCCTATTGTGGAGTTTGCATATAATCGTAGTGTACATGGGACTACAAAATTTTCACCATTTGAGGTTGTGTATGGCTTTAATCCTTGTGTTCCTATTGATCTTGTTCATATTCCAATTGATGAGAGGACATCTATGGATGGAATTAGAAAGGCAGAATTGATGAAGAAACTACATGAGCAGGTTCGATTACATATTGAGGAGAAAACAACAAAGTATGCGAAACAAGCTAACAAGGGGCGGAAAATGCTTAGGTTTAAAGCTAGTGATCTTGTTTGGATTCATCTTAGTAAGGGCAGATTTCTAAGCAAACGCAAGTCCATGTTGATGCCAAGAGCTGATGGTCCATTTCGGATTATAGAGAAGGTGAATGATAATGCGTATAAGGTAGATCTTCCTGGTGATTACAATGTATCAGCTACTTTTAATGTGAAAGACTTGACTCCATACTTGGATGATGACGACGATTATGACTTGAGGACAAATCATTATCAACCCGGGGCTGATGATGTGCATCATGGTAATGATAATCCATCTCGTAAAGGTAAATCAAATATGCAAGAGGATTCAGATGGTCCAATGACAAGAACGAGAGCGAAACAACTACAAAGGACCTTGACGAGTCAGATTGGAATGATTGAAGCTGCGTCGGAGTTAAAAATTAGTAATCAGTTTCAAATTGGTTCAAGAGTGCTTATTTGCCTACAATTGGAGCTTAAAGAGGGGAAGAGCCCTTAATGGTTCTTTTGATGCTGGGCTACTTGAATTTGGGTTGATAATGCAAATAAGTTAAGAAATTGATGTTGTTTACGTCAGAACAGTAGATGAATTTGAACCCGAATTTGAAGTCATCCATTGCATGTGAAAACAAGACTAATCTAGGTGGATTTCAAGTTCAGAACGTGATCTTTCCAGATTGTCCAACCATGATTGCATTGGACTTTTGTGCAAGAAGTTATAGCCATTTTAAATTCGGTCTGTTTATGTTTCAATTAAAGTCAGAAAATGTGTGCTAGTTTAATTTGTCTGGTTACTTTGTCAAAGTCCAATTTTTGGGCTTGATTTCTGTCATGTTGAATTTTCCTAAGTATGGAGGGATGTTCCAGTTATAAATATGACATCAGAATATGTAACAAACAACTTTTGGCCAAGATTTGAACTTAATTCAGAGAATTAAGAGTTGTTCTTCTAGATTGATTTGTGAAGAACCCTACTTGACTTATCACTCTTCAATCACAGAGAGTGTGGCGTCAAAATCCTAGATTGATCTTTGTGGCATTCAGATCGACTTATCAAAGTATCACTCTAGTCTATCCTCCATTTTATATACCTTATAATCACTAAATCCAGCCTAAACACCAAAAGAAAGACAACACAATCAGACCCATCCTTCATCCATTTTCGTCAGATTCATTGATGCCATTTTTTGAATCATTCACGGTACATCATAAAAATATGTATGACAAAAAATATGTGTACAACAATGTTGACATGTTCCCCTGTAAGTACAATGCAATTTCCTTACAATTCAACATAATTCGAGCCATTTCTTGTTTATATCTATTTTTTCTCTCAATTATACCATTTTGTTGAGAAGAGTAGAGAATTCTTGATTACATCATAATAAGATGAAAAGTTAATATTTTCAAATTCTTTATCATGGTTACACTGAATTCTAGAGATGAAAAGATTTTTTTTTTCGAATAGTTTTCTCACAACATCAAAGGATCATACTTTTCTCTTAACATAATATCCAAATATATCTTGATAGTCATCCATAATGGCCATGATATACTTTTTTCCACCTAAACTCTCAGTTTGAATTAGACCCATTAGGTTTTATATACAATAATTTAACAGGTTTTAAAGTCAGAATGTTAGTAATCTTCTTGTGTTGAGCCATAGTTTATTTTCCTTCCTAACATGTTTTACACACTATCTTCCTATCTGTTTATAGATTTGGTAGACAAGTAGCTTCTTTTTAATAAAAAAAGACCTTTGATAAGTCTCCAAAGTTGATATGACTAAGGCATTGATGCTAAAGATCAGTACTATCCAATGTTACCTTATGACAACCCAAGGTGGTGAATGTTAAAATTCCATAGCAATTGTCTAAGGTTCCAGCACCTTTCATGAGCAAGCTAGCATAATTTTGCATGTTGCATTTATTTTTAGAAAACTGTACATTGTAATTCTCATCACAAAATTGATTTATGTTTAGTATATTAGATTTAGGACCATTTACAAATAAGAAATTATGGAAAGTAGGTAAACCAAGACTATTAATACTTCTCTTACCTTCCAGAATAGTTGTGGTTCCACCTCTAAAGGTCACTAATTCTCTAGTCTAATTCTTTAGTCAATGATTTAAATTTTTGAAACAAACCTTTATCTCATGACATATGTCCAGAACAACCACTATCTAAGAGTACCACACATTATTTTTCATTGTTTTCAATATTATATGAGCTACTAAACATATTGCTTTTTTCTCAACTGCCCACTAATTTTTCATTTTTGTTTTGTTAGAATTTTCAATCTCTTGAGATTTCCCACAATCCATTAACTTACCAAGCTTCTTTTCTACAATACATAGTTGATTTAATGTTAGGTTAATTTTATGCTCTAGATCTTGACTTTTGTTAGCAAATCTTACATGTTTTGACTTTTTTTTTTACTCATCTCTCAGCTAATAACATCATTAAACTCTTTATGATATTTGAAGTTTTCACGGCGTATCATTTTTCTATCAACATTTAATAAAAAAATCCAGCACTAGTATTACTCCAATCATTGAATGATTGAAATGAGGGTGTTTTAAATGGACTCATGAGGTAAAAAAGAGTTTTAAAGTTAGGAAACAAAAGGTAACCAATCATATTCTTTCTTTACTTGATTTGCAAATTGTTTTTTGAAGTTGAAAGTGATGCACTTTGTTAACATTAATGCTATTCTTAGTTGAGAGAGATAACTCATTACTTCTTATAGTGAGAAGATTAATGAATCACAGAGAGTTTATGGCAAGGAATTCTATACCATTGTTTGCACTTTAGACCATTGGTGTCAATATTTACATCCAAAACCATTTATGCTATTTTCTTATCATGAGGCATTGAAGTTTCTTAATAGCTAGCAAAAACTTAGCCGAGGACATGCCTATTAAGTTGAATATTCTTAGTATAGATTGAATGCCGAAGTGGTGTTTCCAAGCATTTTGTTGTGCTAGAGGGCTATATTTTCAAAGAAAACCGTTTGCATATTCCTCAAGGTTCCTTTGAGGAAAACCATTATCTTTAAAGTTCACAGTGGTACTTGATGGACACTTTAAGAGAGACAAAACACTAGTTGTTATCTAGGACAACTTCTTCTAGCTAAAGTTCATACAATGTTGTAGAGTCATAGTGCTAAATCACATAGTTAGGATTCAGGTTTATACACCCCATTTCTAGTCTTTAAAGCTCATTGGGAAGATCTTAGCATAAATATGAATGGGTTGTATTGGTATTGACAACCATTTCTAGTGTAATTAACTACTTTGGGTAAGGAGGCTAATGATGTTAAGGGTTGATATTGACAATTGAGACAGTCAACAAGATGTGGATAAGAATTGATTAACTATTCCGAGTTAGGATGCAAAAAAAACCAAATATAAGAGGTGAGTAGTTACTTCCTAGTTAACTTCTATACTTTAGTACGTAAGGAAAAATCTCAATGAATTCAACCCATTTTGCATGTCTCCTACTTAACTTCTCTTGTCCTTGTAGAGTGATGCGAACCTTGTGATCACATGGTCACGCAACCCACACACAAAGACACCAATTCCCGGAAAGCCAAGTAAATCAGGTTTGATAGGAGTGTGACACAAAGATAACTTGTACCTAGGCACCAGCACTATTGAAAACGAAAAATCCCCACCCAACGAATATTGATTCGCGAACGAGAAGGATGACGCCGCGAAGACAGTTGTTCTTTAATAAGTCGTTTTTCAGTTCATTAGAGAACCATGGAAGGGAGATTATCTCACCAACACACACACACACAAAGTGCGGCAAACAAGAAGTTTTATTAATCTGAATAGTCTTCCTTTGCATGTTTGGTTATGCCTCTATTTATAGTGATTCTAGACTTAAAGAAACCCTAATGGACCCCCCATAGGTGGACTTATATGTAGCCCACTTACAATTGATCCAAATAAGTAATAATAACCCAAAAACCAAGAAAAAAATAATAAAAATATAAAAATCCGAAAATTGCTATCCTAAATATGCTAGAATCAGATTTGTCACCATTAAGAAGTCCCATATAGACTAGGAAATCTGATCTGAAGGTAGAATGTATTCTAAAGTCTTCATTCCTTTTGTAGCTCGAATGAATAAGGAATCCTTGTCACACTTGGAAACTATGTTGCAGCCCGTTAAACATCCTTGTAGAATTAGTATATTTCCAAAATAAGCTGCCACATCCTTTTAGGAATAGATTTCTTTTTTTTGGTAAGTTGATGTATGTATTAAAAGAAAAGGATACAAAGATTTTTTTTTTTTGGTAAGTTGACGTATATATTAAAGGAAAACGATACAAAGATTATTAGGGGCATACCCCAGATTTACAATGAGAACAGAAACGTAAAACAACAGATGGCTACATGCTAGCCACCGAACTGAAAACTCAAGACCTAACTTGATTCGTTAGGGAAACCAATACAACCAGCTAAATATCAAATGAAGAATCTATGTTATTAACCCTCCATGCTCGTTGGATTCTTTTATTTTCATCTGTTGGTAGAACGTTCCTCATCAAATCAAGCTTATCACGGATGATACATTCGATTTGATGAAAGACCAAATTCTGAGTTCTAGATATTCCAGCAAAGGTCCTTGCATTCCTTTCTTGCCAGATATGATACACTGTAGCTGCAAAACTGAGTTTACGAGAAAAATTGACGAAACTTTTGCCATGCCAAGTGACAGTGGCCCATCGAATCCATTCATCCCATCCTTTTGTCATTCTTGGAATGTTGCATCTGTCACAAACATCCCACCAGATCGCTTTAGTATAGGAGCATTCAAAGAACAAGTGGTTGTGATCTTCGTAGTTGCGGAGACAGAGTGAGCATCTATTGGGACCATGTATACCAAATCGATGAAGTCTATCTTGAGTTGTGAGTTTCTGTTGGACAGCCACCCATAGAAGAAACGAATGTCTTGGAACAGCATTCTTGAACCACACAATGTCATGCCATTCGACCATCGTATGATGAAATCTTAGTTGTTCCCAAGCTACTTTGATCAAGAATCTATGATTTGGTGAATCCAGCCAAACAATCTCATCCTTTTGCCCTATCATAAGATTAGAATTGGAAGGAATAGCTTCTATAATGGGGTGCCAGCCAATAGCTTGAGTGGTAGGAATTTTCCATTCTGAGTTATAAATCAGCATATTCACCTTCGCGTTCTTTTCCATACCTGAATCATAGATGAATCTTTCACTGTAAGAATCCACGAGCGGGCTGTGAGGATGCCAATTGTCAAACCAAAGAGAGGTTGTCAAGCCATCTCCTATGATGTACTTCATCTTCGGCCATGCTAAGGATCTGAGCTTTAGAATCTTTCCCCAAGCCCAAGAGCAATTCTGTGGCGTCTTGATTGTCCAGAAATTCCTACCTCGTAACAGATTGGATTTGATCCAAGTAGACCAAATTGAGTCATCTGAGTCATTGCACAGGTTTCAAATGTGTTTCAACAAAGCAATCTTATTCCATTTTGTTATCCTTTTTATGCCTAGCCCCCCCTCCTTTTTTGGAAGACATACCTGATCCCAAGCCATTTTAGCCCTAGTAGTTCTCATATCTGAACCTGACCAAAGAAAGGATCTCATAATTTGCTCCACATTTTTTATGATTTGCCCAGGTAAGAGGAAGAGAGATGCCCAATAGACCTAGATGGAAAATAAAACTGAATTAATCAGTTGTACTCGTCCTGCATATCGTGTTCGACAAGTCCAATGTCAAATTTTAGAGGTGATTTGATCCACGAGGCCCTTACAATAAACAGCCTTTAGTCTGGACGAGATAAGAGGCACTCCCAAATATTTCATAGGGAGCTCCCCCTCTGTAAACCCAAGGATACAAATACTTTCTTCCCTCTCAGCATTTAACACACCGCTCAAGAAGATGTCACTTTTATTTGGATTTGGATACAGACTTGATAAATCTTGAAACTTTGTGAGCACAGTTTTGATCATACGAATTGAGTTTACATCCCCTTTGCTAAAAATCATCAAGTCGTCAGCTAAACAAAGATGAGAAATGTTGTCCTTCTTGCATCTCCAGTGGAACTTGAAGTTTTGGTTGGCACTCATCTTGCAGAATAGCCCCGAAAGGATTTCCATACATAGGACAAACAAATATGGAGAAAGTGGATCCCCTTGTCTCAGCCCTCTCCCCCCTTGAAAATAACCTGCAAGCTCACCATTGACGTTGATAGAGAATTGACACAAACCATGATCCAATCAATGACTGTTCTAGGGAATCTCATTTTTATTAACGTAACGTCAACGAAATCCCACCGAACCGAGTCATAAGCCTTTATCAGATCTACTTTCATAGCACAACGGGCAGGTCCCGTAGATTTATGATAGCCTTTCATTAGTTCTTGAGACAAAAGAATGTTGTCGCTGATTCTCCGTCCAGAGATAAAAGCAGTCTGATACGGACCTACTAAGGATGGCAAAACAGCTTTGATTCTCCCAGCTAGAATCTTAGCGATGCATTTGTATACGGTATTGCAGCAAGATATAGGACGAAAATCTGTCAACCTCGTAGGATTAGCAACTTTAGGAATAAGGGAAATGGATGTAGCATTCATTTCTTTAAACTCTCATTAGTATACTTGAAATCCTAATTTTTTTATATCAAAACCTAAAACAAATGCTAATGACAATAAAGAAAGTAAGAAGACATTAAGGACTAAAAACTTACCCAAAATTACATGGATTTTCAATTGATGCAGATCAATCAAACAACAAGCATAATTATGCCAACGACCATTGGAGGTACTAATTGGGCTCATCATAAAAGCTAGGGTAAAGAAGCATTGAATGAGCTTGTTCAGAACATATGGAACAAAATGAACCTATAAGGGCTTGGGATATTTAAAAAGCATGAATGACACCCTTTAATTCATTTAATTCAGGTCCAAGAAGAGTCCAATTCATGTGGAACAAGCGGTTGATGTGTCCGGCCCAATACCAGCCTGATTAGGCTTTTTTTCCTAATACTACAAGGATAAAGAGTCAGCAATTTATTTTTCTAATTAAGAAAGTTGGTCATGTCTTATTCCAAAAGGGAGGAGGACTATTTAATGCTTTTCCAAACTTAGGAAGGAAACTAACTAAATTAGCAACAAAGGAGAAAAATTGTTTTCTTATTTGTCTAAGTTAAACAAGGAAATCCAAGCTAATCATGGACATCAAACGGGGGCAGCAACTACAAATTTTCCAAATCAAATTTTTCTAGTTTGTTTAGGACTTTTTAATGATTACAAATCTGATTCTAGCTTATTTAGGATGGTAATTTTTAGATTTTTAGTATTTTTATTATTTTCTTCTTAGTTTTTGGGTTATTATTACTTATTTGGGTCAATTGTAAGTGGGCTTCATATAAGTCCACCTAAGGGGGGTCTATTAGGATTTTTTTAAGTCTAAAGTCAATATAAATAAAGGCATAACCAAACATGTAAGGTTGCATAATTTTAAGATAAATATACTTCTTTGCTGCACTTGTTATGTGTTGGTGGGATAATCTCCCTTCTTTGGTTCTCTAAAGAACTGAACATGACTTTTTGAAGAACAACTGGCTTCATGGCATCATTGATTAGTACTTAAAAGTGCATTTTTATCAAGGTTTTATATCATGATTTTGCACTTGAAGTATCAATAACTCCTTAACTAAAACATGTTTTATAATAATGTATCTAATAATATAAGATACCTATAATTTGTGGTAAATGTCTATTTTTAATGCAGGCCTATCACATAAATGAAAGGATTGATTGATGAATTTAAGAATTGAAATTGAAAGGACAAAGAGATGGCTAAACTCCGAAAAGAGATGTCGGTGCAGTCCATACCGGAACATTGTTCGGTAATTGGATCATATCTGGAGTTGTAGATCTTAGATTTAGGTCCACTTTATATGGATGGAAAGGTAAGACATAGGCCTACAACTTTCATATGGAGCCCAAGATCTAAAAAGGCCATTTTCAAGTCCCAATTATTGCAACAACAAAGAAGCCTGAAGCTGTCTTCCAGCCGAGCACTGTTCCGTATTTTAGCCATATCTGGAGTTCTAGATGTCCAAATGAGCTGACTGTTTTACACAAGAAAGTTGAGACAATTGCCTACAACTTTCATGTTTTCACCTGGCTCTAATTTTGAAGTTATCAATGACGTTTTGGGCAGATAAGAGAAGATAAGGATTGTCACCAAGTCAAAAGTTGGCCACCCACTTATCAATTAGTCATCAAATCAATAGTTCCCAATTTTGGCCTATAAAAGGAGGCATTTGCCATGCATTTAGGCATCTTGGTGTTCAGATCAAGATCATGCTCTTCCTTTCTCTCTTTGTATTTTTTGTAATGTTTATGCTTTGCTTTCATTAATACTAAGTTTATGCTTTTCATTTCCTTTCCTTTACTTTGTTAGCTTTTATGTTCTTATTTTGTTTATCTATTTTTCTTTCTTTCATTATGTCTAGCTAAGTTAATTATGTCAAGGTGAAAAGGTTACACTAATGGTGTGAGAATAAGTATAATGTAAACTTAATATGGACCTTAATGTTTGATACTAACATGTTTTATATTTGTTATCTTGTTCACTCTTTAATACTTTGCTTGTTAAAGATGAGTCCTTGTGCTGTGCCAGTGCTACTTGTGCCTAAAAAGGATGGAACATGGAGGATGTGTGTTGATTGTCGTGCTGTCAATAACATAACGGTAAAGTATCGACATCCTATTCCTAGGCTTGATGACATGCTAGATGAGTTACATGGATCATATATTTTCTCTAAGATTGACTTAAAAAGTGGGTACCATCAAATTAGGATGAAAGATGGTGATGAGTGGAAAACTGCATTTAAGACTAAGCATGGTTTATATGAATGGTTAGTCATGCCGTTTGGACTTACAAATGCGCCTAGCACGTTTATGCGTTTAATGAATCATGTCTTGCGTGCATTTATAGGTAAGTTTGTTGTTGTGTATTTTGATGACATTTTGATCTATAGCAAGAACTTAAATGAGCATCTTGATCATTTGCGGAATGTACTTAGTGTGTTGCGTAGTGAGCGATTATATGCTAATCTTAAGAAGTGTACCTTTTGCATGGAAAAAATTGTGTTTCTTGGCTATGTCGTTACTGCACAGGGTATCGACATGGATGAGGAGAAAGTTAAAGCCATCCGAGATTGGCCTACACCAAAATCGGTAAGTGAGGTAAGGAGTTTTCATGGACTTGCTAGTTTTTATAGAAGGTTTGTGAAGGATTTTAGTACTATTGCTGCACCTTTAACTGAAATTGTGAAAAAGTCTGTTGGATTCAAATGGAATGATGCACAAGATGAGGCTTTTAAATTGTTGAAGGATAAGCTTTGTTCGGCACCTGTTTTAGCTTTGCCAGACTTTACAAGAGCTTTTGAAGTAGAATGTGATGCGTCAGGTATCGGAATAGGAGCTGTGTTAATGTAGGATAGGAGGCCCATTGCATATTTCAGCGAAAAACTTAATGGGGCAGCCTTGAATTACCCTACATATGACAAGGAACTCTATGCCTTGGTAAGAACTTTAGAGACGTGGCAACATTACCTGTGGCCCAAGGAGTTTGTCATACATTCTGATCATGAATCATTGAAGCACTTGAAAGGGCAAGGTAAATTGAGTAGGAGACATGCCAAATGGGTTGAATTTATTGAAACATTTCCGTATGTGATCAAGTATAAGCAAGGGAAAGAAAACATTGTGGCTGATGCACTTTCATGCAGGTATGTTCTTTTATCTACTTTGGATGCTAGATTTCTAGGATTTGAACACATAAAAGAATTGTACAAGGATGATAGTGATTTTGCTAATGTTTACAATGCTTGCGAAACTTCAGCTTTTGGAAAGTTTTATAGACTTGATGGATATTTGTTTAAAGAGAGTCGTTTGTGTGTTCCATTAAGTTCTATGCATGAATTGCTTGTACGTGAAGCACATGGAGGCGGGTTGATGGGGCATTTTGGTGTTGTTAAGACTTTGGATGTGTTGCATGAGCATTTTTATTGGCCTAAAATAAAACAAGATGTGCAACGCATATGTGATAAATGCATAACTTGTAGGAAAGCAAAGTCTAGGACTCAACCGCGTGGCTTGTATACCCCTTTGCCTGTACCGAAAGAACCTTGGGTAGACATTTCGATGGACTTTGTCTTGGGTTTACCTAGGTCAAAACGGGGCAGGGATTCCATCTTTGTAGTTGTTGATAGGTTTTCAAAGATGGCACATTTCATTCCATGTCATAAAACTGACGATGCAACTAACATTGCTGATTTGTTCTTTAGGGAGATAGTACGACTTCACGGGGTCCCTAAGAGCATTGTTTCTGATAGAGATGTTAAGTTCCTTAGCTATTTTTGGAAGGTGTTATGGGGAAAAATGGGTACTAAACTGTTGTTTTCAACTACTTGTCACCCCCAAACAGATGGACAAACCGAAGTAGTTAATAGGATCTTAACACAACTTTTGCGTGTTGTCATTCAAAAGAACTTAAAGAATTGGGAAGATTGTTTGCCATTTATAGAGTTTGCATATAATCGTAGTGTGCACTCTACTACTGAATTTTCACCATTTGAAATTGTGTATGGATTAACCCTTTAACTCCAATGGATTTGATTCCTTTGCCTATTGATGAAAGGGTTAGTTTGGATGGTAATCGTAAAGCACAGGTGGTGAAAACTCTTCATGAGAGTGTGCGGCAACAGATTGAAAAGAGGAATCGCGTGTATGCGACCAAAGCCAATAAGGGGCGCAAACATGTTGTCTTTCAGCCTGGCGATTGGGTTTGGGTGCATATGCGCAAGGAGAGATTTCCGGCCCAGAGGAAGTCAAAGCTACAACCACGAGGAGATGGGCCGTTTCAGATCCTTGAGAGGATCAATGACAACGCTTATAAAGTTGATTTGCCAGGTGAGTATAGTGTTAGTGCTACCTTTAATGTTTCTGATCTTACTCTGTTTGATGTAGGTGATGATTCGAGGTCGAATCCTTTTGAAGAGAGAGGGGATGATGCGGATCAGCCTAACACCAAGCATAATCATGCCAACAACCCATTGGAGGTGCCAATTGGGCCAATCACAAAAGCTAGGGCTAAGAAGCTTAAAGAAGCATTGAATAGGCTTGTTCAGAATATATGGAACAAAATGGACCTAGAGAGGCTTGGAACAAGGGGTTGATGTGTCCGGCCTAATACCAGCCTTGTTAGGCTTGTCTTTTCTAATACTACAAGGATAAAGAGTCAGCAATTTATTCTCCTAACTAAGTAAGGAAGTTGGCCAAATCTTATTCCTAAAGAGGGGAGGACTATTTAATGCTTTTCCTCACTTAGGAAGGAAAGTAATTAAATCAGCAACAAAGGAGGAAATTTATTTTCTTATTTGTCCAAGTTAAACAAGGAATTCCAAGTTAATCAAGGACATCAAAGGGGGCAGCAACACAAATTTTCCAAATCAGATTTTTCCAATTTTGTTTAGGACTTCTTAAGGGTGACAAATCTGATTTTAGCTTATTTAGGATGGTATTTTCGGATTTTTAGTATTTTTAGTATTTTCTTCTTAGTTTTTGGGTTATTATTATTTATTTGGGTCAATTGTAAGTGGGCTACATATAAGTCCACCTAAGGGAGGTCCATTAGGGTTTCTTTAAGTTCAAATTCAGTATAAATAAAGGCATAACCCAAACATGTAAAGGTTACGCAATTTTCAGATTAATAAAACTTCTTTGCTGCACTTATTGTGTGTTGGTGGGATAATCTCCCTTCCTTGGTTCTCTAAAGAACTGAAAACGACTTATCGAAGAACAACTGACTTCGTGGCGTCATCCTTATACTTCTCGTTCGTGAATCAATATTCGTTGGGTGGGGGTTTCTGTTTTCAATAGTGCTGGTGCCTAGGTACAAGTTATCTTTGTGTCACACTCCTATCAAACCTGATTTACTTGGCTTTCTGGGAATTGGCATCTTTGCGTGTGGGTTGCGTGACCATGTGATCACGAGGTTCGCATCACGAAACTAACGCGAATTAGCCCTTTTAAAACTTGAATCTCTAATCTAAATCAAACGCTGACCAAAATGTGTTGAAAATTGATATATTGTGCGATTGCATCCTAAATAACCAGAATATCAATTTTGACATAATTTACAATATGGTTTGATAAGTGGATGCAAAACAAAAGCAAAACAAACACCTTAGATAACATTTTCTAATTTTTTTTACTCTAAAAATAAATTTTGGAAAGAACGAATAATATGATGCCCCCTTTTTTTAATCCTAGAAGACAGTTTGACAGAAACTGATTTGAAACAAGAACAACACAAACAAAACTTGATGCCAAAGGTATAAACCAAAATAGAATAAATCTAAGGATATCACGTGATTAATTGAAGTAAGCTCTAATGACAAATGATACAAATCTCGTGATCACATAGTCACACAACCCGCTCGTAAAGATATCAATTCCCAGAAAATAAAGTAAATCAGGTTTGATAGGAGTGCGAAACAAATAAAACTTGTATCTAGGCACCAACACTGGTGGAAACGAAAGCCCTGACTAGACAAATATTGATTGACAAACGAGAAGTATAAATATGATGCCACAAAGTCAGTTGTTATTCGATAAGTCATTTTTTAGTTTTTTAGAGAACCAATGGAGTGAGAGTATCTCACCAACACACAAAGTGCAATGAATAAGAAGTTTTATTAATCTAAATTATTTAACATTACATGTCTGGTTATGCCTTTATTTATATTCATTCTAGACTAAAATAAACTTAAATGTGGACTTATATGTTGTTCACTTACAATTAAACCCAAAAAATATAAATAAACCCTAAATCAAGAAGAAAATAATAATAACAATAATAAATCCAAATTTAATATTCTAAATATGATATGATCAGATTTGCTGCCTTGCAATGTATCTTGACTTGAAAACTTATTTAATGATAGATTTCTACTATAATAATATGGATAGAATAATTATTTTCATACACTATAAGAATAACACGGAGTCCATATCACATATGAAAACTACATTGTTGCTTATTAAATATCCTTTCAAGACTAGGAAATTCCCAAAACAAGCTACCACATCCTTGTAAAAAACAATACTAGCCAAATAGGAAATCCGTATGTCTTTTTTTTTTGTTAGTTGACGTATGTATTAAAAGAAAAGGATACAAAGATTATAAGGGGCATACCCCAGATTTACAATGAGAACATAAACGTAAAATAACAGATGGCTACAGGCTAGCCACCGAACAGAAAACTGAGACCTAACTAGATTCGTCAGGAAAACCAATACAACCAGCTAAATATCAAATGAAGAATCTACGTTATTGACCCTCCAAGCTCTTTGGATCCTTTTGTTTTCATCTGGTGGTAGAACGTTCCTCATCAAATTAAGCTTATCATGGATGATACATTCAATTTGATCAAAAGACCAAATTATGAGTTCTAGAGATTCCTGCAAAGGTCCTTGCATTCCGTTCTTGCCAGATATGAAAGACTGTAGCTGCAAAACTGAGTTTACGAATTGACGAAACTTTTTCCATGCCAAGTGATAGTGGCCCATCGAATCTATTCATCCCATCCTTTTGTCATTCTTTGAATGTTTTTTTTTTTGGTAAGTTGATGTATATATTAAAGGAAAACGATACAAAGATTATAAGGGGCATACCCCAGATTTACAATGAGAACAGAAACGTAAAACAATAGATGGCTACATGCTAGCCACCGAACTGAAAACTCAAGACCTAACTTGATTCGTTAGGGAAACCAATACAACCAGCTAAATATCAAATGAAGAATCTATGTTATTAACCCTCCAGGCTCGTTGGATTCTTTTATTTTCATT
>NW_011501791.1:0-257 GCF_000495115.2 Populus euphratica
TGCCCCTAGGGATTTTACTATGTTTAAGATGGAAACTTACCTTTCTCTTGAAAACTAAGAGCATATGGGAATTTTGCAAGAGTATTTTTAAAATCTGTTATGCTTTGAGCATGTTGAGTGTTGATTGTCTCTTACTTTTCAATGAATGCACATAAAGTTTCCTCAATATTTTTTCTAGGAGTTGGAGTATAAGAAGGTGCATATCCATGAGAATTTTAGAAATTATGATGTGCTTGAAACGGTGGTTGTGAAGTTTG
>NW_011501791.1:377-1652 GCF_000495115.2 Populus euphratica
TTAAAGCATAGGCTTGTTCATAGAGACATTCCTCAAAATAAGGCAAGGTTAGACAATCATTGGTTGAATGTTTATTGGTTTAATAGATTTGGCACACAATGTTTTGAAAGATTTTAATTGACCACTCATTTTCAATTCTAGTGCCTTGACTTTTCTAGTTAAAGATGTAAACTTGACTTGGAGGTCATGATCTTCCCTAAGGTTGTACATACCTCCACTAGATGTATGAGGTTGAGTTTTACTCGGTGCCTTATAAGTACCCGCGGTGTCCCAATTTTGAGCATTTTCAGCTAACAAGTCTAAGTACTCCATTGCTTCATTAGGGTCTTTATCTTCAAAAGTTCCATTGCACATCAATTCAACCATTTGCCTATCTTTAGGTGTTAACCCTTCATAGAAATTGAAACCAATCTCCATGTTTCAAAACGATGATGAGGGCAAGTACTAAGCAAGTCTCGATACCTATCCCAACATTGGTAAAATGTTTCTCCTGGTTTTTGAGTGAAAGTGGTGATTTGTCTTTTGAAAGAGTTTGTTCTATGAGAAGGGAAAAACTTCTTTAAAAACTGTTATTACATTTCATCCCAAGCTCGAATGAATCTAGGTCTCAAATTTTCTAGCCATGTTTTAGCTTTATCTTTCAATGAAAAAGAAAAAAGCTTTAATTTGATGGTGTTTATATTGCAATTTGAGTCATTATACGTATTGGAAACCTCCTCAAATTCCCTTCAATGCAATTATATATTTTCTAAATCGAAGCTATGAAAATAAGGTAAAAGTTGAATAATGTCTAGCTTAAAATTAAAATTAGATGCATTAGGAGGAAAAACCATACATGATGGTGTACTTGTTCTTTTGGGATTCATATGGTCTCTAAGTGTTTTAACACAGTTATTCACACTATTCTTATTATGAAGTGATTGATTATCTTCTTTGGCCATGTTTTCTGAAAATGATGAGGATACCCTATAAAGTCTACAACTTAATGTACGTGGCCACACTCTTATGCATGTCTAGAAGTAGAATAAAAGGAAAAAGAAAACAAAAGAAGAAGAAGCAGAACAAAAGAAACAAGATTAGATATAAGAAAAGTGAAAATAAAATAAATATTATAATTTGTACAAGAATTTACCTCCCCAGCAATGGCGCCAAAAACGTGACACGACCAAAAGATTCATGTCTTGTCCCAAGTATAGGAGTTTCAAATTAATAAATAACCCGGCAAGACCAAGGTCGAACCATAAGAAGGTTAATTGTATAAATTATAAATAACAA
>NW_011501791.1:2165-2615 GCF_000495115.2 Populus euphratica
AATACAAAGAGAGAAAGGAAGAGCATGAACTTGATCTGGAAACCAAGATGCCTAAATGCATGACAAATGCCTCCTTTTATAGGCCAAAATTAGGAACTATTGATTTGATGACTAATTGATGAGTGAATGGTTAACTCTTGACTTGGTAACAATCATTATCTTCTCTTGTCTGCCCAAAACATGATTGATAATGTCAGAATTAGAACCATTTAAAAACATGAAAGTTGTAGGAAATTGTCTCAACTTTCTATATTAAAACAATTAAGGTCATTTGGCTTTTAGAACTCCAGATATGGGCCAAACACTAAACAGTATTTGGGTTGCAGAACGGATTCGGACTTCTTTGTTGTTGCTATATTTTGGACTTGAAAATGACTTTTTAAATTTTAGGCTTCCATGAAAGTTGTAGGTCTGTGTCTTACCTTTCCATCTATATAAATTAGACCTAAA
>NW_011501791.1:2764-8890 GCF_000495115.2 Populus euphratica
AAGTCATCAATCAATCCTTTCATTTATGTGAAAGACTTGCATTTAAAATGAACAATTACCATAAATTAAAGTTATCTTATATTATTAGATATGTTATTATAAAACATGTTTTAGTTATGGAGTTATTGATAGTTCAAGTACAAAATGATGATATAAAATCTTGATAAAAATGCACATTTAAGTACTAATCAATTTTTTTCTTCCTTTTATTCTATTTCTATACATGTATAAGTGTGTGGTCATGTACATTCATGTAGACTTTGTAGGGTATCCTTATCATTATAAAAAAATATGGCTAAAGAAGATAACTAGTCACTTTATAATAAGAATAACCGTGTTAGAACACTTAAAGACTACATGAATCCCATAAGAACAAGTGCACCTTCATTTATTGTTTTCCCTCATGATATATTTCATTTTAATTTTAAGCTAGACATTATTCAACTTTTACCTTCTTTTCATGGCTTAGATTTAGAAAATTCATACTTGCATTTAAGGGAATTTGAGGAGGTGTGTAATACCTATAATAACTTAAATTGTAGCATAAACACCATCAGATTAAAGCTTTTTTCTTTTTCATTAAAAGATAAAGCAAAAACATGACTACAAAATTTGAAACCTGGATTCATTCGTGCTTAGGATAAAATGTAACAATATGTTTTAAATAAGTTTATCCTTTCTTATAGAACAAACTCTTTCAAAAGACAAATCACCACTTTCACTCAAAAACCAGGAGAAACATTTTACCAATGTTGGGATAGGTATCGAGACTAGCTTAGTACTTGCCCTCATCATGGTTTTGAAACATGGAGATTGGTTTCACATTTCTATGAAGGGTTAACACCTAAAGATAGGCAAATGGTTGAATTGATGTGCAATGGAACTTTTAAAGATAAAGACCCTGATGAAGCAATGGAGTACTTAGACTTGTTAGCTGAAAATGCTCAAAATTGGGACACCGCGGGGACTTGTGAGGCACCGAGTAAAACTCAACCTCATACATCTAGTGGAGGTATGTACAACCTTAGGGAAGATCATGACCTTCAAGCCAAGTTTGCATCTTTAGCTAGAAAAGTCAGATATTTATGAGACACTAAGTAAAACTCAACCTGATACATCTAGTGGAGGTATGTACAACTTTAGGAAAGATCATGACCTCTAAGCCAAGTTTGCATCTTTAGCTAGAAAAGTCGAGGCACTAGAATTGAAAATGAGTAATCAATTAAAATCTATTTAAAACATTGTCTGTTAAATCTATGAAACCAATGAACACTCAACCAATGACTGTCCAACCTTACCTTCTTTTAAGGAATGTCTTTATGAATAAACTCATGCTTTAATAGTTTTCAAAGGCCCAACCATAACCCATACTCACAAACATACAACTCTGGTTGGAGAAATCACCTAAATTTCAGTTGGAAGAGTGATAATAATAATGTATAAACTTGACATCCACATTTTCAAGCACACCATAATTTTCAAAGACATCCACCTTTTCAAGCACACCATAATTTTCAAAATTCTCATGGATATGCACCTCCTTATACTCCACCTCCTAGAAGAAATCTTGAGGAAACATTGCATGCATTCATTGAAAAGCAAGAGACAATCAATACTCAACGTGCTCAAAACATGACAGATTTTAAAGATACTCTTGCTAAATTAACATCTGCTCTCAGTTTCCAAGAGAAAGGTAAGTTTCCATCTCAAACACAACAAAATCCCAAAGGGCAATACAATGCAAATGCAAGTAGTTCCGGAAGCCAACACATGGATCAAGTCAAATCAGTCACTACTCTGCGCAGTGGTAAGGTTATTGAAAACAGGTTCCTTTTTATGCTAAAGTTTTGAAAGATCTGTGCATTGTGAAGAGAAACTGAATGTAAAAAAGAAAGCTTTTTTAGGCGAATAAGTAAGTGTCATTCTTCAAAACAATAATGCTTTGAAATATAAAGACCCTGGTTGTCCTATAATTTCTTACTTTATTAGAGAAATAAATTAAAAGAGCTTTACTTAATCTTGGAGTAAGTGTGAATTTACTTTCATATTCAGTTTTTCAGAGTCTCAATCTAGGTGAGTTAAAACCAATTTCTGTAACTCTCTTACTTGTTGATAAATCTATAAAAGTGTCGAGAGGAATAGTTAAAGATGTGTTAGTACTAGTCGATAAATTTATTTATCTTGTGTATTTTATTGTTTTGGACACACAACCTATTGAAGCATGTAATTCATTTCTTGTTATTTTAGGACGTCCATTTCTTGCAACTTCTAATGCATTGATTAATTGTAGGAATGGACTGATGAAGCTATCATTTGGAAACATGACATTGGAGATGAATATTTTCAACATTTACAAGCAACAAGCAACCTAGAGATGATAATGATTTACAGGAAGTGGACTTTACTGAAAAATTAATTCATGATCAATTTCCAACCACTTCCAATGAAATTGAGATTGATGAATCTGATGATTTGGAAATGATTTATTTTCAGGAAGAATCAAAGACAAGTAATTGGAGGCCACAAATTGAGGAATTGCCACCACGACCAATTAAGTCCATATCTTCAAGTGTCCAACCACCCAAACCTAATTTGAAGTCCTTACTATTCATTCTTATATATTCATTTGTAGGAGAAAATGAAACTTTTCTGATAATAATGTCTTCCAAACTTAATGCACATCAAGAAGGTAAGTTATTACAAACTCTGAAAATGCACAAAAATACATTAGGATGGACCATAGCTTATATAAAAGGAATTAGTCCTTTGATTTGTACACACATATTATTTATTTAAAGGAAAATACTAAACTCTCTAGAGAAATGCAGTGAAGGCTCAATCGTAATATGAAAGAAATAGTGAAAAATAAAGTCATTAAGCTTCTAGATAATGAAATCATTTATCCTATTTCTGACAGCAAATGGGTAAGTCCTACCCAAGTTGTACCTAAGAAGTCTGGAGTCACTGTGATAACAAATGAGAACAATGAGTTAATTCCCACTAGAACTGTTACTGGTTGGCGCATGTGCATTGACTATAGGAAACTTAATTCAATGACTAGAAAAGATCATTTTCCTTTACCTTTCATGGATCAAATCCTAGAAAGAGTTGCAGGTCATGAATTTTATTGTTTCCTAGATGGCTATTCGGGTTACAACCAAATTGAAATTGCATTGGAAGATCAAGAAAAGACTACTTTCACATGTCCATTTGGTACTTTTGCATATCGAAGGATGCCTTTTGGATTATGTAATGCACCAGCCACATTTCAAAGATGCATGCTTAGTATATTTAGCGATATGGTTGAACAAAAGTCCGAATCTATCCTACAGCCCGAATATTGTTCTGTATTTGGCCCATATATGAAGTTTTAGAAGTCCAATTGATGTCCATTTTGTTTCCTGAAAAGCTGAGACAATTTCCTACAACTTTCATGTTTTCAAGTGGTTCCAATTCTGACATTATCAGTGATGTTTTGGGCAGACAAGAGAAGATAAGGATTGTCACCACGTCAAGAGTTGACCACCCACTCATCAATTAGTCATCAAATCAATAGTTCTCAATTTTTGCCTATAAAGGGAGGCATAATCATGCATTTAAGCATCTTGGTCTCTAGATCAAGATCATGCTTTTGCTTTCTCTCTTTGTATTTTTGTAATGCTTAAGTTTTCTTTTCATTAATATCTTGTTTATGCCTTATTTATTTTCTTTTCATCAATAACAAAATGATGCTTAATTCAAGTGCAAAATGATGCTTAATTCTTTTTTAATAATATATTATTAGATATGTTATTATCAAATATACTTTAGTTAAGGAGTTATTAATACTTCAAGTGCAAGATGATGATATAAAACCTTGATAAAAATATACTTTTAAATACTAATTAGTCACATTATTTCATCAAATAGAATTGAGGTTGAAAAATCTAAAATCGAGTTAATTGCTAACTTGCCAACACCAAATTCTATTAAAGATGTTAAATCATTCTTAGGACATGTTGGTTTTTATAAAAGGTTCATCAAAGATTTTAGTGTAATATCTAAACCCTTAAGTAACCTTTTAACAAAGGATAATATTTTTAAATGCACTGAACATTATGAAGAAGCCTTTGTTGAACTTAAAAACTTGCTTAATTCTGCTCCTGTCATTTAACCTCCTGATTGGTCATTATTTTTTGAAATAATGCGTGATGCTAGTGATTATGTCATTGTACTATTTTGGGACAAAGGAAAGATAAGAAACTAAGTAATCTTTTAACAAAGGATAATATTTTTAAATGCACTGAACATTATGAAGAAGCCTTTGTTGAACTTAAAAACTTGCTTAATTCTGCTCCTGTCATTTAACCTCCTGATTGGTCATTATTTTTTGAAATAATGCGTGATGCTAGTGATTATGTCATTGTACTATTTTGGGACAAAGGAAAGATAAGAAACTTTATGTGAAAAAAAGAATTACTTATAATAGTATTTGCTTGTGAAAATTTTAGGTCTTATCTTGTTGGCTCACCTGTTGTTATTTTTAGTGATCATGGAGCATTGAAATATCTTTTTTCTAAGAAAGATTTTAAGGCTAGATTGATGCGATAGATTTTATTACTTCAAGAATTTGATATCACAATCAAAGACAAGAAAGACATCGAAAATGTTGTCTCCAATCATTTGTCAAGATTGACAATAGATTTGAAAACTAACATCACACCAATTTATAACTACTTTCTTGATGAATCTTTACTTTCTATCTCTACGTTGTCTTGGTTTGCTAATATTGTCAATTTTCTTGTTTCAGGACAATTGTCAGCTCATTGAAGCACCCAAGATAAAAGAAAATTCTTGAATGAAGAGAAGAACTTTTATTCGGATAACCCTTATTTATTCAAATATTATCTTGATCAAATATTTTAAAGATGCATTTTTGACAATGAGGTAAGTTGTGTAATTAAATTTTATCATTCTGAGGCATGTGGGGGCCATTTCTCATCGAGAAAGACAATTGTAAAAATCTTACAAAGTGGATTTTATTGGCCCACCATGTTCAAGGACTCACAGGTATTCCGCAAGACTTGTGAAAATTTTTAAAAGTTGGGATCTATTTCAAAATGTCATATGATGCCTTTAAATCTTATTCTTGTCATTAAGATCTTTGATTGTTAGGGTATAGATTTCATGGGTCCATTTCCTCTATCATTTAGTTTCTCCACCATCATTTGGTTTCTTTAACATATTAGTCATAGTATATTATGTTTGAAAATAGATAAAGCCAATTCCAAGTCAAAACAATGATAAAGTTTTTGAAAGAAAATATCTTGAGTCGATTTGGAATCCCTCGAGCCATGATGGTGGAACACATTTCTGCAACAAATCATTCGAGTCTTAAATGAAGAAATTTGGAATCACACACAAAGTTGCCACTCCTTATCAATTTCAGACAAGTAGAGCTTGCTAATAGTAATATCAAACAAATTTTGGAAAAAACAGTGAATACTAATAAGAAAGATTGGTCTTTAAGACTTAATGATGGACTTTAAGCTTATCGAATTGCTTATAAAACATCATTAGGTATGTTACCTTATAGACTAGTCTATGAAAAAATTTGTTACTTGCTTATGGAACTTGAACATAAAGGTTATTGGGCTATTAAAGCTTTCGATTAAAACCTTGATGATGCTATTAAAGCTTATTGGGATTCATGTGGTCTCTATGTGTTCTAACATGATTATTCTCATTATTCTTATTATGAAGTGACTGGTTATTTTCTGCGGCTATATTTTCTAAAAATGATGAGGATACCATACAAAGTCTACCACTTAATGTACATGACCAAACTCTCTTGCATGTATAGGAATGGAATAAAAGGAAGAAGAAAAGAAAAGAAAACCTTAGATATAAGAAAAGTGAAAAGAGAAAATAAAATAAATACTATAATTTGTATAAGAATCTACCTCCCGGGTAACGACGCCAAAAACTTGATATAACCAAAAAAATTGATGTATTCTCCCAAGTGTAGGAGCGTCGAAGTAATAAATAACTTGACAAGACTGGGGTTGAACTATAGGGAGGTTAAATATATAAATTATAAATAATAATAATAATAATAATAATAAGAACAACAACAACAACAACAAC
>NW_011501791.1:8973-9038 GCF_000495115.2 Populus euphratica
CATTTGACAAGGTTAGAGGATCCACTAATGGTATTTTGACAAGGTTAGAGGATCCACTAATAGTA
>NW_011501791.1:9051-32692 GCF_000495115.2 Populus euphratica
GATCCACTAATGGTATTTCAAACAAGTATATTATAAATTCTTTTTATTACTCAACTGGAAAACACACACAAAGGAGGTTTCAATTAGATTATAAATGATTAACATGATTATATCTTATTCGAATAATGCTAATATTTGTAAATGTTGTTAGGTATTCATGATTATAACTTATGTTAACAACAAATTAAGTTCCTTTCATAACACATGTGTGGTTAAACCATAAGGTTGGGCTATGAAAGTGCCAAGTATTTGTTGTGCCAAGTGCTATACATCACAAATCTAGATAACCATTTAACAAGCAAAGTATTAAAAGTGAATAAAATAACAAATGCAAAAATGTTAGTATCAAATAATGTCCATTTTGAGTTTACATTATACTTATTTTTACACCATTAGTATAACCTTTTCACCTTAACATAATAATAATAAACTTAACTAAACATAATGAAAAAAGAGAAACATAAATAAACAAGATGAGAACATAAATAAGATCAAAGTTAACTAAGTAAAGGAAAAGAAATGAGAAGCATAAACAAAAAATTAATGAAAGCAAAACTTAACCATTACAAATAATATAAAAAGAACAAGAACATGATCTTGATCTAAAAATCAAGATACCTAAATGTATGGAAAATACCTCCTTTTATAGGCCAAAATTGGAAACTATTGATTTGTTAACTAAGTGTTGAGTAGGTGACCACATTTTGAGTATTGATTGTCTCTTGCATTTTAATAAATACATGCAATGTTTTCTTAAGATTTCTTCCAAGAGGGGGAGCATAAGGAGGTGCAAGGTAATTTTGACTTTTAAAACTTGAGATATAGACTAAACATTAAACAATATCTGGGTTGCAAGATAGATTCGAACTTATCCGTTGTTGCTAAGATTTAGACTTTCAAATAGCAAAAATGAGTCTTGACTTCCCATGAATGTTTTAGGCCCATGTCTTAGCTTTTCATTCATAAAAAGCAGACCTAAATTCAAAATCTACAGCTCTAGATATGATCCAATAATCGAACAGTGTTCTAGTTTGGGTTAAACCAACATCTTTTTTCTAAATTTGATCTTTTTTTTATCCTTTCAATTTCAATATTTACACTCATCAATCAATCCTTTTATTTATGTGAAAGGTCTGTATTTAAGATAAACATTTACCATAAATTAGAGGTATCTTATAGTATTAGACTTGTTATTATAAAACATGTTTTAATTAAATATTTATTAATACTTTAAGTGTAAAATAATAATATAAAATTTTGATAAAAATATATTTTTAAATACTAATCACTCAATCACTAAGTTGCTATCACTAAGTTGCTGATTATTCATGTAAAGATGCTGAAGGACAGGATTGCTATTATTCATGTAAAGATGCTGAAGGACAGGACTGTCCTAAATTCATTCTCCTTTGACTCCATTTTAGTTGGACCATAACAGGTTTACGGCCTTTCCGTCGGTAATGAATTTCAAATTTCAGCGTGCTGAATATGCATTAACAGTTCTAATTCTTCACCCTGTAGATGAGTTTTCTACAGATTTTATCATCATCATATATTGCAGTGCTTCGTGATTATTGTTGCTTCGTTTCGACATGATGGTGTTGTTCGTGGGGATCATGTCATCTGATCTGATGCAAGCTTCTCATTGACCGCAGACTAGCTTTTTTGCGCTTGCTTCTTTCTGTGCATGCAATCATATGATCAATTTATATACCCCATGTAGCTTTATAAGGTCAGGTATGCACTTACTTGCGAAGGGATGAATCATTATTTTGGAAAACACTTGAATATAATAATTTCCGCTTTAGCTCCTGTTCCAGCAGCCCACTTCTCCATAATTTGAGAGAAATTCTTTGTTTTTCCCTTTTCTTTTATCATCATCTAGGTGGGTTTTGGGCTTCGGGTCTTAAAATTCTTTCACGTTCCTTCTCTTTACATGTAGGTGGGTTTTGGGCTTCTTAAAATTCTTTCACGTTCCTTCTCTTTGTGGAAGAGGGAAGCTAACCCTGGAATGAGGGAGCTCACGCCTTGCTGGTACTTTTGTCACGATAGTATCTGCTAGCTAATATCATTTTCAGTGAAAGGTAGCCATGGATTTCATTTCATTATGATGAATCCAAAATAATAAAAATAAAAAATGGAGCATGCTCTCCAATGTATCAGAGATTCACATGGTGACATGAGTCAAATGAAAGCATGCACAAGTTCCAAAGAGGATGTGGACACATCCTATACAATAAGACGGAGTTCCCCAAGCATTTGCAAGGTTCTAAAAATCAAACCAACAGTACCAAATAATTTCATTTTCTTTCCCCTCCATACCATCTCATGAAATACTATAAAAAACAATTCCTAATCTCCAAGTCTTTCAAAAGAGTTTAGAAATCCATCCAATATATTCTCTAATAATATTCAAGATTGATTTTGAATACTTCAAAAAATGAACTAACAATCAACAGATCAAATTAACGAGAGGGAGAGGGAGATATTTAATGCAATTATATCAACAATTTAATTATTAATCTTGCTATGTAAAAGGATACTTAATCATGAGTTAGGTAGCTTAGAGGAGCTAGCTAGCTAAAGAGAAAGCTAAGGAATGGAGCTTAACAATAAATTACATTAGCAATCAAGAAATGGGCCAACTTGGAATTCCATAATCAATGCTCGTTTGATCAACGGTCAAAGAGAGATACGTTGAAAGTGAAAAAGGCAGCGATAAATTAACACACCCTTGCCCCAAAAGGCACGCCTTTCTTGCTTTAGCAATACAAATAGACATAATTAATTTATAGTCCCAAATAAATTTGTGGGCAATAATGATACACCCATTGCTTTATTTGTCACACTAATTAACACTAATTAAGCAGGTTCAAGGCATACACTAGACCATTTTTGTTCAAGAATATTAAAAAATCAACTTAATTTAAAAACTTAAGTTATTAAATAAAATTTTAAGATATGATTTAGTTTAAAATTTACATAAATTTATTTTTATTTTTTATCAAATAAATAAAAATAATAAAATTTAAATTCATGATAACTTTGTTATTAAAATTTTAATACCATATTAAATAATTAATTTAATTTAAAAATTTTAATTATTAAATAAAATCACCTTTACATAAAGTCACGTTTACTCTTCATCTCCCGTGTAAAATGGCAATAAGAGAGGATGGGATTCAAAGTAACACATGAGGGGAGGAGCTTGGTTGGCCTAGGTATGTGTGTATAACGTATATGTTTGTGGACTGAGTGATAAGCATGAGAGAGAGAGAGAGAGAGGGACAAAAGTTGAGGCACAAGCATGAGAGAGAGAGAGGGACAAAAGTTGAGGCAAATTAAGATTATATTTGACGATGGAGAAAGTAGATGGATTTATTGAGCCTCACATGAATGCACGAGGGACGATACCAGCTGCGCCTGCGAAGAAGGGACGCCTCAAGCCACTTTGCCACGAAACAATTATGGACTTGTGGGGACTAAATCTCCCTCCTTCCCTCTCTCTCTCTCACTAGCACACTTCAATATTCTATTCTCATTAGTTACGTGACATATACTTTTATTTTGCATCAAATCAATTCTTTTTTAAAAACAGAAAAAATAAATATATCTAGGTTTTTTTTACCATAAAAGTAAAAAAAAAAAATTGCATATATTTAATACAACAAATTAAGAATAAATACAAAAAAAAAGTTCTTAACACTACCCCACAAGTGGAATTTAACAATATTACATATGTGCGTTTTATTGCATTATAATTTTTTAATTGAAAAATATAAAAAAATTATTTATATTAGATGAAAAAAATTTAAAAATATATAAACTAATAAATTGAAAAAGAGATGCTAATGATATTTATATGCTAAAATTAAAACCTAATCTTTCTCTTAAAAAAAAGATAAATAAATATACAAATATTTAAACCCAATATTTTATTTTAATTGATATGTTTTTATTTCTTGATCTCAGAGGTTATGTTCCTTACCAAAAAAACAAATGATTTTTATTTATGTAAACACATCATCTAACATTTATTTACATCAAATAAAAAAGAAAAAAAAGATAAATTAGAATAATCCCTTTGAATATATATGTACCAAATGAAAATAAAATTGCTATTTATAAAAAGCAAACTAAATAATTTTAAAAATCAAAGAGAAAGGGTATTAGTTTAATGCAAATAAAAAATTCATACAAAGTAAAAAATATATAATAGAGTATTAATTAAAAAAATAATTAAAATTAGAAAAACAAGAGAGAGGCTAAGCAATGCATTTAGCCAATCAAAAAAAGACCATGCATATGGGCCTGTAAGGCCAGGTTTGCCTATCCTTCTATTTTTTTGGCAAAAATAGTAGATGACATGTTATTCATCTGCACTTTCATAGCCCAAAAATAGTAGATGACATGTTATTCATCTCTAGGTTTTTAAAAAAAAAAATTAAAGGTAAGCAATATGTCGTTTACTTGCTATTTATGACCATTAGATAAGAGGTTAAAAAAACCTCGTCGAGGTTTTTTTGGTCTAAAAATATATTTTTCAACCTATTTTCATGTAATAAAACTTAAGAAACATCCTTATGATGCCACTACATTAATAAACCAACTAAAAACACCTCTAAACTTGTCTGGCAATACAAATTAAAAAAGAAAATCCTCCCCCAATCCCAATCTAATTTTTTTAGAAAAATAAAAGGCAAAACATACCTTAATGGAGTCTTTATTGTTTAATGGAGTTTATTGACACTAAGAACAATTTTTTTGATGGCTAGAATGTATAGCTCAAAAGTTATTATGCACACAAGATTTTTTTATGATAACAACATATTAAATACATTTAATGAGAATTTTAAAGTATTGTTGTTTTAGGAATTGTTCTATATTAAATTAAAGCTTTGGACTCTTTAGATGTTACATGGACTTGAAAATGCTTATGCTTTACATTACATGATCAAGTCTTTATCAAATATAATTTGGTATTACAAAATGATTTGCACTATAAAATATTTTATTGTCCATTTATAGCTAAAAATCTTATCACATGAATTTTTACACCTAGCCATTTCTAAATTTTATTTATTATTAGTTAAAATGGCAAACATGTAATTTTTAAAGAAGTGTGCTTAATACTTTTTTTATTCTTGCAATAACTCTTTCTCTCTCAAAATACCGTTATCCATTTCTAACAATGGTGGAGAACACTTGGAAGAGTAAAATATTTTATTCCTTTTTATTTCATGTAAGTAATGACTAGTATTGAGTTTTACCTATAAATATCTAGTTGATTTTCATACAAGACAACTCTTAACTCTTTAACTCTTCAATCTTACAATCTTACTATTAATGTTTTGATATCTCTCATTCTAAAAAGCTTTGATTATTCTCTTGAATTTTGTTTTGAAAAACTTTGAATCTTATTGTATTAAAATCACTCTTTCACCTTTGTGAGTTAGATTACATTTTCATAAAAACTCAAGCATAATATTTATAATCTTCTCTTATGTAGTGAGATAACTCTTGTAAGAGTTATAATTAATGTGAAAATATAAATGACACTTGAAACCACTTGGATAATGTCTGGTTAAAAGCCATTTAATAATAGGTTCAATTCTTAGCCTATAAAAGGATCAAGTTCAATCTTCATCCTGTAAAAAGATTGTGATAAGTTTTATTTTGAGTATATGAAAGGATCAAGTTTGATCTTAAACCTGTAAAATAATTAGGTTTGAATCATAAGTTTAAAAAAAAATTGTGTAAAGCTTGATTATGGGCTTATAAAAGGATTGAGTTAAATCTTGAACATAGAAAAGGATTGGACAAAGATTTTTAATCATTGATTTGTGAAAAAGATTGTGTGAAAGTTTTGTTTTACTTGCTAAGAAAACCATGTGTGATTGTGAATATATAAATAAAAGGTCAAGGAGTTGAGTAAACAATTATCTAAACTACTATAAAAATTGATTTGTTTCTATTTATCTTTATTTCCATTTACTTGAGCATAAATTAATTGTGTATTGTTGTTATTATCAAAATGAAAGAGACAATTTAAGAAAACAAAATTGTGGTTTTTAGCATTTTTGAAGTAAATGAGGATTGACTTTTTAAAGTGTCATACTCTTTGATAAAGTTCTAATTGACCCTCCCTTTAGGCTATTTTAGTCTTTCAAAGTATAGCTAATCGATAACTTGCTCTTTTAATTATTGTTTTTATATAATTTTTTCTCTCATCTCTCAAACCAAATACTAGAAAATAAAAAAAAAATAAAGTTTTATATCAAAATAAAAACCTTGAATTTGTTCATTTCAACAAATTGGTTCCTTACTCCTTTTTTTTTGCAAGAAATAATTTTTTTTTTTGCAAAATCAATTATCATTTTAATGTTAAAATTGTTTTTTGACACTATAATAACCTTATAGAAAAATTAAAATAAATCAAAATTTTAGCCAATTCAATGGCAAAGAATGAATTTGAAAAAAAAAATCTAGTGATAAAATTAGAAAAAAATTAAAATCATAAAAAAAAATGAGTTTATTATTCAGACAACAACCACAAAAGAGAAACTCGATATTCTTTCATTTTGTTCAAATTGGTCCCTAATTCTTTTTGTTTTTTGTAAACAATAAAATGATATTTCTTTGTAAAATTAGAAATTATGTCGATGTTAGAATTTTTGTTTTGGCATCATAATAACCTCATAAAATACAAATCAAAATAAATCTTTAAGTCAAATTATAATACAATGTAATGTCAAAAGATAAATTTGAAAAAAATATATTTAGTGATGAAATTACAATTACATTGCAAAAAATCAAAAAGAGGTGGTGATTTCACTATTAAGTACCTCACATAACATTGTGAATTTCTATATATATTTTTGTGTTTTTGTTTGGTACATTAATATTTTTCTTCTAGTATTAATCTTTTTTCTTTTTAAAATTTTATCATTACACATTGCATTGATTGAAGATTGAATTTGATAATTTATTTTGATTTTTTTAAGGGTTACCATAGTGTCAGAAAATGTCCTAACATTGGATTAATGCTTGATTTTGTAAAAAAAACATTTAGTTTTCTTGTTTATAATACTTTAAAATGAGGGAACCAAAATTAACAATGAGGACAAAATAAAAGGGCCTTTTTGTATTGTTCATTCAACACCTTTATGAAGACAATTTCCTTTATAATTTATAATTTTTTTAGATTTTTTAGTTTGATAATTATGTTTTGGTCCAAAACTTTATTTTATTCATATTTTGATCCTTAAGTTTGAGAGAGGAGGATGAGTCATTAAAAAATAGTGAATGAAAGAGAAAATTATTGGTTGACTATATTCTAGCAACAAAAAAGATAATCTTCCTATCAACAAGTTTGATTTGATGAAAGAGACCCTCAAAAAATAGATTATGGATATAAAGGAATTGGTTACCTAGTTTGGTGTTTTTAAGATGATTTAGGGGTGTTTTGAGTTAAGATATTGATTTCTTGAAACATAAATGATATTTATTAGGTGTTTTAGGTGAAAAGAAGTTTGCAAAATTATTTTTTGATGTGAACTCTTGATCACACAATCAAGCAAACCCCAACAAAGCAGATAACAACCTGAAAAGCTAAAAATCATGGTTAATAGAACTTTGACCCCAAGATAATCCTATACTTAAAACTAAAAGTATTGAAAAAAGACTTGGAGCCATAAATAACCTTATATATAAGAACCTAAAGTATGTGAATGATGCCATGGAGTTAGTTAATCTTCGATAAGTCAATGTACGATATTTGTCCCTACAAAGAAAGATTGTTTTATCACAAACCGAAAAAAAAAACTCAAGTTTATTTTCCAACTTGCTATTGAAATGTTCAGCTAAAAAAATATAATATAGTCTCCTTTAACTAACTTTAATGGACCCTTTTGGTTTGCAAGCTAATGAGCATAAACTATTAATCAACTAACACAAGTCCAGTAATAAAATAAACCCCTAAACATTATCTAATAGACTAGAAAAAACTCAAATAAAAAATAATTATTCAACATAAAATAAATAAGGACTAGAAAAAACTCAAATAAATAAATAAAATAGAATGAATCTTTAATTTTCACACATTCTTAATAGATTTTCAGTCTTGACTTCAAACATGTCATTCTTTCATTTGAATGAATTACTGGGTTTATCATCTATTGTTAGAAAACTTGAGATGTCTAGTAAATAGAACAACTTGAATCGTAGAAATAATTCATTTGTAACTCTAAATATGTACCAAACAATACATAAATATCTAATTTGGTAGATTTGACAAGATTTTTATAGTAACTTTGACCCTTTAAAATAATATGTTCCTGAATTCAAATTGAAACTTTAACAAAATATATTTCTATGTGTCTAGTATCTCCCTATAAAATTTCAGGTCATTTTGATATATAGATTGAGAGATATGCTTGATCTCGCAAAACTGGTCAGCAAACATTTTAAGATGAAATTCGGATATGACTTGGTTTGTATCATACTTCCTTTATTTAAAAAGATTTGACCTTAAATTTATATTATAGAAAACATCTTTTAAGGTCAATAAATTAGTATCAAGATGAAGAATGACATCATCATTAAAACCAAGAAGAACATTGTTAGCAAAAAAAGGTCCTTTGATATACATGCTTTTCTTTTCAACTACCTTTTCCTTCTTCAATTTTAGTTTCTCCTTATATATTTACTTGGGAGTCACATATACAAGAGTTATAAGTGTTTCATTTATCTTTAAGGAATACCTATTTGTCACTATATCATGCATAACTCTCCAATTATATTATCATGGTCTGCCAAACAATAAGTGACTTGCTTATATTTGCACAATATCACATAACACGTCATCACAATATTTACCAATAAAAAAAACAATGAAAACATGCTTATGCATTTTCACTTCACCACCATCATTCAATCACTATAATTTATAAGACATGAGATGCTTGATAGTGTGCAAGCACAACTTTCTCACCAATTTAGTACTAATTATATTAGTAAAACTACTACCACCATTCATAATTAAGCTACATACCTTATTATGAACATGACATCTTGTGTGGAATATATTCTCTATTTGACCTTCTAAATCATCCACCTTGACATATATATTCAATGCTCTTCTCACTACAAGTGCCTATTTTTTAACTAGATCTCAATACAAACATTATCAATATCCTTAAGTTATGGCATCTTTTCCTCTTCATCCTCCCCATTGATCTCAATCTCATTATTAGCTTTCATAACCATGACTCTCTATTTTTTTTGAACTTTATGAAACAACATGATCAAAACCTAGACAACGAAAACATTTAATGTCATGGTTATAAGAAATAAAAGTAATATTGTTACCTTTAACAATGATTGAGGTGTCTTCTCTCTAGGGTATTCGGCCTTGCCCTCCTCATTCTATTGTAATAAACTACCCCTAATGTTAGTCTTCTAATTGAGTTTCAAAGGTTTTGAAAGGCCTAATGGTTGACTTTGTGGAATGTTGCTCTTTCTTTTAAACTGTTTCTCCATCTTCACAACCATATACACCATCTCTTTCAGCTCCATATAATAATGCAATGCCACAATATGAGCTATTTTATGATTAAGGTCATTCATGAATCTAGCCATAATAGCCTCTTTATCCTCCCCAACATTAGCTCGAACTATAACAAGTTTCATCTTCTTGAAATACTCATCAACACTCTTTGTATCTTGGCTCAAACTTTGTAACCTTTGATACAATTTTCTATAATAGTGGCTAGACACAAATCTCTTTCTCATAAGATATTTTATCTCATCTCATCTCAAGTTTCAACTTAGCTCTCATAATTTTTCCAGTGGTTTGTCACTAATAAATCCCACTATATAATGACATAGTTAGTAAAAGCAATCACATTAAACTTAACTTTTTTGGGCTTCAGATAATTTTCACACTAAAAAATTCACTTCACATTCTTCTCCCATTTTAAATAAATTTTAGAATCATTCTTCCTCTGAAAAGCTAGTATTTTCAGTTTAATTGTACCCAAATCTCTACCTAACTCAGCATTATAGTCTCGATACCTATAATTACCCCTTTAACCAAAATTATTACCATATCTTTCCTCTATAAAATAACAATTCCACTACTGTCCAAAACATTCCCTATGTCCCATAAACATATCTTCAAAATTAACATCACTCATGTCCGTATTATCATCCACAAACTCATCCATATTAGTGTTAACTCATTTAACAGTCCTCCTCACATTAAATTCTTTTCGCTTAGGCTTAGTTTAAACCCTACTATGATTATTAACATGCTACTTTTATAACCTATCTCCAAAATCATTGGTCATCTGATCTATCCGTTGATTCATAATGCTTAACTGAATTACAATTTTATTATCTTCTCTTTATGGTGTCATGGTGTTACTTGCCTCTAACATCTTTAAATATGATAATTAGTTAGTTGATAAGAAATATATATTCCTCACCCACTCCCTTATTGTTTAAACTCCTCTCGTGTTTCACTCAAAAATAGATCTTTTACTCAAATATGCTTGCTACACCTTTTTTCTCTCGTCTCACCTTTCTTTAACTCTTGCGAAAATAAAATCAATACCAAATATAGTCATATTAACAATATATCCACATTTGTATACATGCCTCAAGAAGGAAGAAAAATATAAAAGCAAGTAAAGACAAAACCATGATTACAATTTTTGTGAGTAATAAGCAAATTAGTATGAAAAAATGGATGTTTTTTAAGATGCGAAAGAAAAAAGATGCAAATGTTATATAAAAAAATTTAAATAATACATAAATATATCATTTATGATGTTAGTTACAGTCATAATTGAAAAATAACAGCAGTAAAACAAGTTTGAATTACTGATGCGAATTAGACCCTTTATAACAAGTTTCAATCCTAATTTTAATTCCTATAAGAAAAGAGCTCCAAATGACCTCATATTTTATATGGAGTGTGATTAGAACCTCAAAACCTAGTATATAAAATTTTATAATTTTTTGAATTTATTTGTCCAGAAATTCCCTTCTGATACGAATTTGACCTATTACAACAAGTTTTAATCACGATCTTCGCTACCATGGAAAATGGTCTTCAAATGAGCTCAAATTTTACATGGGGCTCAATTAGGGCTCTAAGAACTAATATATAAAAACTTAAGATGTTTCTGAATTGGTTTGGTCTAAATTCTCACTTGTTTATGTACTATGATATATTTAACAAAAGTGACTTTTGGATGTTTTTCTCATCTTTTTTTTTAATTCTTTATACTATTGATATATTGTAAGACAATATCAAATAAAATTAATACCTTTTTTTTTTTGTAAAGAACCTTAGATGCAAATTATAAAACTCTAGACACAAAATAATAATAAAATGAATCAAAGAGAACTAAAGCTAAGAAAGCCAAAACTAACAAGAAGAAAATAAAGGATATAAGTGAATTTTTGGAGCCTTACTTTGATACCAACAAATGCAAACCTCTTGATTATGTGGTCAACCAACCCTTAACGAAATAGATAATAACCCATAAATCTGAAAATCAGGTTTGATAGAATATTGATCTAGAGGTAACCTTGTACTTAAGAACCAAAGGTATTGCAAAAAGACTTGGACCCATAGATAATCTTATATTTAAAAACCTTAAGTATGAGAATGACACCATAAAGCCAATTAATATTTGATTAGTCAATGTACGATCTTTAGCCCTACAAAGAAATGATGTTTTGTGATAAAAAACAAAAAGAGAACTCACATTTATTCTCTAACTTGCTTTTAAAATTTGTAGCTAAAAAATACATAATGTAATCTTCTCTAAATAACCCTAATGATCTGTTTTAAAGTTGCAAGCTAATGGTTTTAAACTAGTAATCAACTAACATAAGTTTAGTAATTAAATAAACCCCTAAACAATGTCTAATGGGTCAGAATAAACCCACATTAAAAATAATTATTCAATATTAAATAAATAAATAAAATAGGATAATAAAAACAAATACTTGAAGCTAAAATTTCTTCATGTAGCGTGAATCTCTAAGTTTTGCACATTTTTAGCAGATTTTAAGTCTTGACTTCACATACATTATTCTCTTTCATTTGAATGAATTACTAGACCTACCATATATAATTAAAAAGATTGAGATGTCTTCCAGACCAACTTGAATCTTACAAACTATTCCACCTATAGCTCTATATATGTCACAAACAGTACATAAAGATTTAGTGTGACAAATTTGACAGGATTTTTCTAGTAACTTCAACCCTCTAAAATAATATATTCCCAAACTCTATTTTATCTAAATATTTACCAAAATATAATTTCATTTCTCTAATATCTCCCTTTAAAATTTCAGCTTATTCTAATGTATGATTTGAGATATGTCTGATATCGCAAAACTAGTCAATAGACATTTTAAGGCTAAATTTAAACTTAACTTGATTCATATCATTTTTTGGTTTGAAAAACCCTAGCTAAATTTCTGACCACCTCTTTAGTGATCGAAATCTAGATAAGCAAGTGACTTGTTTTTTGCTTTATTTTTTTTAATTAGAAAACAATGTGTTGTTTGCTTTTTTTTTTTAAAAAAAAAGAATCAGGTGTGCAGGCTTAGCTTCCAAGCCCACGCTTGCCTGACCTTCTTTTATACATGTTAACTCAGCTTACCTAACCACGACTACACGCTAGACTCCATTTATGAAAACTTTTATTTTTTTTTTATTTTTAATTTGAATTCATTAAAATTAAATTATTAAAAAAATTCTTAGGATAGTATTTTATTAAATACACTTTAATTTTTATTTTCTTATAAGATTATAGCATTCTTTTTTAATATCAGCAATCAATCTTTTTGTATTGCTCGTCATTGTTTTTTTAAAATATTTTCTTTGAATTTTATTCACTGTCTTTATTATGCATATCTATTTTAATTATGGTATGAATAAATAAATATGGATTTCAAAACATTCTCCTAGCTAACACACAAACATAATGTTATTCTTATATAAGTTTTAAGACATTTGAGTCAAGATTATCAATACATAGTTTTTTTATTTATTAAAGTTTGATTTTATAATTCATATAAACTATTGTCTAAAAAATAAATATTTTGGTAAAAATGACAGAAAATTAAGATTAATAACTTAATGGAGTTTTAATTGAAGATATATATATATAGCTTTTGGATTTTATCATATTAAGAATCCAAGAAAAAAATATATTTTTGTTCAAAAAATTATATTAATAAGAAAATGAGGAATTATAGTAGAAAATTAATTTGTTTTTCAATTGAGTTGAAATTATTATTATTACTATTATTATTAGAAAAAAAATTTAATTTTGTTCAAATATCTTAATATTCATCTTTATCTTAACTTATTAATTAAATATGTGGTCAGCGTTAATAATTTTTATTTAATATTTATTGATAAAAATAATTTTTAATTTATTTTATTAATTAATATCTATTTCGCAATTTTTTTTTCTATTCTATATATACGGTAGTTAGTATTTTATGTATTCAATCCTCAAGATCATAATAATTTGATCAATGCATGCTACCGTATAATTGCTATCCTTAACCAGTTAAAATACTTGTAAAAGATAAGAAACAGAATTATAAAGAAAATGTTTCTCTATATATTTTCGTCTTCAATTTATGCGAAATCTTGAATTATTTACTTTATTTCTAATCTTTGCTTCTTTATTTTATATATCTCCAATTTAATGCAAAACTTTCTTCCTAAAATAACGTACAAGCTGATGTGTTAATTGTTAAATGGTTAAGTATAGATGCTTTGAATACTAATTAAATGATTGGTTTTCAAAGAAAAATAATACATTATATTACTAAAAAAAAAGTCTTATGTAAATTTAAAAGCAAGAGAGAAAATGCAATTATAATATAAAATTAATTCTCCTCGAGTGTTTCTCAAAATTAATGATTTTTTTAAAATTAATTAAGCATTCCACTAAATTGTACTTGTGTGTCTGTGTGTGTGTGTATATATTTTAAAAAATATTAATTAAGTTTGTATATATTTATATGGCAGTTAAGAGGACCGAGGAAGAGTCGTTTTACTAATATAAAATCTGAAAATCTGAATCATCATTCATTGGTATTGTAAAGTTGACGATTTCACAGTGCAGGGGGCATCTTTTTGGTCCACACTCCCGAAAGAAGCCAATAATACTAGGCAGCTACTAGCAGCTAATAATCTATCACATGATGATGCATTATCCAATAGGCCAATATAAATAAAAAAAACAAATGTTTTTTAATTTAATGTAATTTGTAAATAAATAAAAAAATTATTATATTAAAAAATATTTTTAGATATTTATAAATATAAGATTTTATTTTTTTAGTGAGTTTTCTATGCTATATATGAATATTTATAATATAAAAAAGATTTCACTTAACACTTGACCACTTAAACTTAATGTATGGGTGATGCTATTTTTCTTTAATTTTTTTAATTAAATTTGATATTTATAATTGTTAGGATAAAATTAAATAACAATTATTTAGTTTAATTTAAAATATAATTATTTTATTAATAATTATATAATTTTATTAATAATTATATAATTTCATTAACAGTGATAATATTAAAAATTAAAATATTTCTCTGTAATGTTGTAATGTTTTAAAGTAATATAAATTTGTTTAAAAAATATATACAAAACAATTTTTTTATTTATCTTTTATTTATTTTTAAATTTTTTTAAAGAGTTTGATTATACTCTAAAGATTTTATCTCTGAATGTAACGTTGAGAGACTTTTCACGCCTCTAAATTAACTATTTATTTATTATCATCCGCAGACAGTTTGTCTGACACCTTCCACTCATTCTGAGTTAATTTCCAGCCTCGTTTTCTCTATCTCTGCCAACACATCAGCATCGTCCACATTCATATCATATATTTTCTTTACAAATGAGTACTCAGTCATCAATCATCCCCTCATATAAATTATACCCATCACCATAATTAGGAAGCCGTATTTTGGCAAAGCAGAGAGAAAGAGAGCTCTCTCTGTAGGAATAGGATACTTATTATTAAACATGGACAGTTTATTGTGGATTTTATTAGCAATCTTCTTGTCCTGCAGTAGTACCATAATATTTCTGTACAGGAACAGCAGCTGGTTTAGTAATAGTATTATGACGATGGTGATGATGATGATCAAATCATCATCAATGTACGAGAAAACCTTACTTCCTTTAGGCGCTCTTGGATGGCCCTTTATCGGCGAAACCATCGACTTCGTTTCCTGTGCTTACTCAGACCGCCCTGAAAGCTTCATGGATAAACGTCGTCGCATGTAAGTATATATACACTGATAGTTCTTAACCCTGCATGCATGCATGCATGCATACATACATACATACACATACATACATACATATACATATACATAGAGAGAGAGAGAGAGAGAGAGAGAGTTCTTCTTTTGCTAACACTTGCATAATTAGCCCTGGCTAGATATCTATGTAATCCCAAATTCATTTTCTTCCTAGATTTTTTAGGAACATGTATGTTGAACTTAGTTTTAGTAACTATATCTTGTCAGATGATTTTATTTGTGATTAGTGAGTAATTGATTTTATCATATATCAGAATTAATGCTTAAGAAGAGGGTTATAATTACTATGATAATTACAAAATTAATTAACATGTATATGTGAATGTATTGCAGGTATGGGAAGGTGTTCAAGTCCCATATATTTGGAAGTCCTACAATAGTATCAACAGATGCAGAAGTGAGCAAATTTATACTACAAAGTGATGCAAAGGTGTTCGTTCCTTCTTACCCGAAATCTCTAACCGAGTTGATGGGAAAATCTTCCATTTTGCTCATCAATGGGAGCTTACAAAGGAGAATTCATGGTCTCATAGGTGCCTTCTTCAAATCTCCTCATCTCAAAGCTCAAATCACCCGAGACATGCAAAGTTATGTTGAAGAATCAATGGAGAAATGGAGAGAAGACCAGCCCATTTTCATACAAGATGAAACCAAGAATGTTAGTCTTCTCCTCCCTCATCACCCCCTCCCCCCCTCTCTCAATCTTCTGTTTCTGTCTCTCTTTGTGTGAGAGTGCGGTGCGGTTTCGAAAGTAGAATTATGTATCCTTGAAGTTTGAGATCTATCTCCAGTTTTCTTCTCTGAGTCCCAACTAAGATGTTTTTCTCCCCTTTCTTTTTTGAGAAGAGTTCCGAGAGACACAAGATAAAACAAAAGATGTCATGTCTCTTAACCCTATTCCTGGCATCTTTCATCTTCTTCCAAGTTTTCTTTTTCTTTTTACATTATTTTATGAAAATTGAAAGAGATCCAAATCACATCACTACGACCTCCATGCAGTAACTCTCTCTCTCTCTAGTGAAATATATTAATGATTGATGTTCGAATTTTATCCGTGGCTTCTACTTAAGTTTTGAAATGATTTTGCTGGAAAGTAAGACCAAGCTTAGTGGAGCATGGGGTTTGCATGAATCATATTGTCTGTAGTAGAAGAGACTCATGATCATAATTACGACATGTACACAGTAATTAATTTAATATCTCTAAAAGTTACCAAGGATTTATAAATGTCTCCAGATAGCCTTTCAAGTGTTGGTCAAGGCATTGATTAGTTTGGATCCTGGTGAAGAAATGGAGTTGCTAAAAAAACAGTTCCAAGAATTCATTGCAGGGCTCATGTCTTTACCTTTAAAAAACATTCCTGGAAGCCAGCTTTATCGATCATTACAGGCAAGTTAGTAAATCAATCACACACACTTTCCTGAATAATTCACCTTTCTCTTAATTTGTTTGAATTATAGAGATAAAAAATAACAGGTGGTGAATAACAAGGAAATTTACTTTGGTTTTCATCAGGCAAAGAAGAAAATGGTGAAGTTAGTGCAAAAAATTATCCAATCTAAGAGAGATCATGGGATGATTTCAATGGTACCAAAAGATTTAGTGCAAGTGTTGCTTAACGATGCAAGCGAACATTTAACAGATGATTTGATAGCTGATAATATGATCGACATGATGATACCTGGTGAAGATTCAGTCCCAGTCCTTATGACTCTTGCTGTTAAATACCTTTCAGACTGCCCTCCTGCGCTACACCAATTGACGGTATCTTCAATTTCCTACCTTTCTTCCATATATATATAATTCTTAACTTAATTTCTTTTGATTAATTAGCGGCAAGCATGATCAATTCATAGTTAAAATATTTCTATCATCTTTTTTTATTATTATTATTCAAATGAGAAATGAGTTTGTTTTATTATATTATCAGTATAAAATTAGTAATTAATGACAATCTTCATCTTTTCTTGAAGTTTAACTTAAACCACAAATGAGCTTGTTTTCTATTTTATATCATTCTAAAACCTAATGGAGGAAGTTAATAATTATCTTCATTATTCAGCTCCATGCCACATCTTCTTAAATATTGACCAGTCCATTTTAGCTAAGTTTTTTTTTTTTTTTTTTGTGGCAATTTTCTGATTTCTAATAAGTTTAATTTTGGCTACTTTGCAATGTCTTTTTCATTTTGTTATCCTTAATTAACATGGTAAAATTTCCCATTTACTATTAACTTCTCACTCGTCTATGCTTATTACTAGCAGAGCGTACTAGCTAGGGCTAGGCTATGCTGAGTGCACTAACCAACAACTGGAACCAACAGCACGTTCCTGGTATATAATCGACAAAACAAAAAATATTCTTGAAGATTTTTTGATGAGATTTGCATGGATCTCTGGCAAGTTTATTTGTTTATCTATCTTATATGTGAAAATATATAGAGCTTAATACACAGACAAATAATAAGAATATATATATGATGATGATGATATATAATTGGTGCCCAGGAGGAGAACATGAAATTGAAAAGTCTCAAAGCTCAGCATGGGGAGCCACTGTGCTGGAGTGATTATTTATCTCTACCCTTTACACAAACAGTGAGTACCGTTTTGGATCCTCCTTAGTTCACAACTTAGTTTTTTTGAAGAAGGAAATCAACTTATATATATAGAGGTCGTATAAGTATGTGATTCCATGATCGTAATTTGAAGAAGGAAATCATCTTAGTTTTTTTTTTTTGAACAGGTGATTACAGAAACCCTAAGAATGGGGAACATTATAATTGGGGTGATGAGAAAGGCAATGAAGGACATAGAGATTAAAGGGTATTTGATACCCAAAGGATGGTGTGCTTTTGCATACTTCAGATCAGTTCATCTTGATGAAAACAACTATGAGTGGCCTTACCAATTCAATCCATGGAGGTGGCAAGTAAGAAATTGCTTCTGTCGACCTTTTCGTGCTAATTTGTTGATTGTTAGGGTTCTTTGGCATTTAACTTATGGATAGGAGACTGTCACATCACAGGACAAGGATATGAGCAATAGTAGCTTCACTCCATTCGGAGGAGGGCAAAGATTATGTCCTGGACTTGACTTGGCCAGACTGGAAGCTTCAATTTTCTTGCACCACTTTGTCACCCAGTTTAGGTAATTGGTTCCTTGCTCTTTTTTTTTTCTCTTTTCTTTTATATGTATGTAGTCTTACCAAGTCCCTATATAAGCATGTCAATTTTCTTGCTGTTTTTTAGATGTCAATTAATATGATAAATGGAGTGACACATTATAAAATTAAGAAAATCATATAAAATTATTTTACCGTCGACCAACAAATCTTAAAATATGGAGCGACACATGATTTATAGATTTAAATAAAAGGTAATTCTTTCTATAATTAATTTTAAATTTTAGAAATGTTTTCCAAGAGAATTAGTAGTTGACACATCAAAAGCGTCACATGCTTTATAGATGAAACTAAATAGCTAGTTCATTCAAGATAAAAAAGAAAAAATTATAGTAAAAAAATATGTAGACTATGAGAAATTATTGTATAGTGTTATTAAGTGCAATATAGTTGATCAATTGAAACCTCTTTATCTGTTTTTTTATCTGATCTGGCTTCAAATCAAATAGTTTAGGACTTCTGTTAATGTAACCTAGTCAATTAATGAATATTCTAAAGGTAATTTGGATGATTGGTAAAAGTATTGGTTAACAATTAAAAAAAAATTAAAATGATATTATTTTTTTTTAAATTAAGATGATGATTTATTAGATCGATCAGGGTTAACCCATGTTAATTTATGAAACACGCGACTTGGACTTCATTGGATTTAATTACTTTGTTTTATTTTTTTTACCAAACTAATTTTTATTTAATTATATGATAAAAAAATAAAATCTCACAACATCAAGCACTAACCCAATATTAAGATATTTATTTGAGACTGTGATACATATAAAAAACAAATGGAAATAAATTATGATGCTCCATTCTTAAAACACTATTTTTTCTAATAGAAAAATGAAAAGATGTTATTTATAAGTTATTAAATAAATTAAAAAATATATGAACTAGTAAATAAAATATAATTTTTAAGATTAATTTCATATTATAACGGAAAGTTAATCTTCGTAATAGAAATAAAAGTCTGTATTTGCAAATGTTTTACATTAACTATCTTTTTTTTTAAATGTTTTCATTTCATTTTATTCATTAGATAATTGTGGTTAATAATAATAAAAAATTCTTTTTTTTATGAAAACTTTATACAAATACAACAATGAAAATAGAAAGTTTGGTTTTTTTTTTCTTAATAAATTGATCACTAGTTTGTGTATAAAAAGCTAAAATTAAGAGAAGAAAAAATCAAGGATAAAAATGAAAAAATAATTCAGGCGCCTGCTGTGAATTTCTATAATCTTTTACAGAGTATAAATTCTTTTCGAAACTTGCCTTGCTCATCATACACTGAATATTTTCTTTTACTTTTATTAAAATGAACAAAGACAAATCATGACAAGAAACATCCACCTTTCTGCCAACTTTTAATTGGCTTTTTATTCGTTTCCATGTGATGCTTCCAATTAGAATCACCTTCTATATTAACCACATCTAAACTTGATTAATTCATCACATTATCTTATATTTTGGCCATATACATTAGGAAAAATTATCACAAAGGAAATTATCATTTATCATATGAAAAATTTTATGGTATTTAGTGGGTAATTAATGATATCCTAGCTATTTTTAGGATCCATTTTAAAGAAAACCAGATACAAAAAAGAGTGAAAAAATAAAATGCTTTGAGTCATAAAAAATAACAAGAATATCTCTAAGTACGATTTTTTTATTTTTTTTATATATTGTTTTCCAAAATGAATTTTAACTAGTAACTAATAGTAATTAATAAGATATCAATAATTAAAAACTATATCATTTCTCTTTATCGTATTTTTTTTATACTATTTCATATTTAATTTTAAAAAAAGGGGTTTAAAAAAAAAATCGCTAGATGCATTGGAAACACAATCTTTGATAGATTTGTTAGATATGTCCTCGTGGTGGTAGTGATAGTTTATCAAAGAAGTGGTCATTGGTCAAATGTTGATTTTGTGGAATTACATACAATACATGGCCCATTACATATAGGCATCACATTATTTATCCTAAGCCAAGATGCTATGGTCAAATCAGTGCCTAGTTATGCCGACAATTAATTCTATTGATGTAATTGAGACCAAAAACCCTAGCAGCTAATTTGTCGTCTTCTAGAGGTCTTATGCTAGACTAGACATTCCCTAGAGTAATATTTTCTCTACCTTGGAAAAAACAGAATTGTTGTCGGTCTAACCTAACCTTAATTTTGACTGCCTTTAGCACTGATAAGCTTTGATTAATGTGAAAGATTTATAAGGTTTACAACTACTGGTTAAATCTCTCTTTTGTTGGACCTGAAGCTGGGTGGCTGAGGACGATACCATTGTAAATTTCCCTACTGTGAGAATGAAGAGAAGAATGCCCATTTGGGTCAAAAGGAGAGGAGAAAATTAAGCAGACATCATGGGCAAGAAAAAGTTTCAAAGAAACTTGGCAAAGGTACAAAACCCAGCTCGAAAAGACTGGAGAAAGGAGGGGGGCGGGAAGAAAGAATTCATGCCGTGAGGGACATCAACAATCTCACTTAATGTATCTTTCTTTTTGTAGGTATTGCAATTATGAACATTTAGAAAACTGAAGCATGACATTTTTTTTTAAAATTCTGGTTGGGTCCCAAAATATGTAATATTTTTTATATTAAGGTCGTTAGCTCTTCCTTTTATTCTCCCTTATCTCTTTTTTGTCTACGTCAACATCATGTACAATAAGAGGTCTCTAGGTTAGTGGGTCTAGACAATGATTGTGTCCGCGGGCTCTTTGTAAGAACAATAGTTGTCAATTTAGCTCCGCGACAACTTTAGGGTAAGTCTATTTTAATATCAGCAATCTACATTAATTTTCTTAGAACGATCAATTTTCTCCCTCCCTTGAGTAAGAACAATATATATTTTGAATACAAATCATAGTTGGAATTGCATAATATTAAATAGGCTATACCCATCACCTTTAAGCAAGCAAATTTAATTGTCTGATAAATAAAAACATATACCAAGCACTCAAAAACACACCCATCAAAACAAAAAAAGAAAATAAATCACTATACGGTCCATGGAATCACCACCAAAAATCTCCTGGACTGCAATAAACTTCCACACTCAAAACTAATAAAAACTTTATAAAGAAATATTATATAAATATTCATCTATAAAATACCTTAATCCAAATCCAAATATAAATCATAATTATGTCTATAATAAACTTTACATGAAATTTGTATATATTTAAATATCAAAATTCAAAAACAAAAAATCATAATAAAAAATCTATAATGATATGAACAATCTTTAATAATAAATCTCCACATGATGGTCTCATTATTCATTATGCTTGACTAATAATCTTCTGACCTCCTCCTATATTTAGTAATCTCGAAATACAAATGATTTGTGAAAAGAATGAATTTTCTCAACTTTGTAAGTAATCAAAATAAATACATCCAATAATAGTATTATCAAAACATACATATGATGATTTATTTAAAAATATCATAATAGTGCATAATCCAAGTAAATCGATTCATATAATTAGTATAACGTTTTGAAAATATATGATGATTGATTAGTACTTAAAAAATTTTAAAATAAAATTTTTATCTTAAAAACATATTGAGAAAATAATTTATTGGATTGATTTGAATCAACCAAAGTCAATATGTTAAATTCACGACTTTTATTATGAGATCATGATAATCTTATAAAAAATAAATTAAAATAAATTATGGAGTTAAATTCTTAATCAACCTAATATTGAAAGAAAAAAATAAAAACAAATATTAATTGCAAAAGGAAAAAAAAATTACTGAAGTCAACATTGGTTAATTTGTCAAACTCATGATTTAAGTAATGAGATTGAGATAACCCTATAAAAAGTAAATCAAAATAAAATATGAATCATAATTTCTAATCAACTCAATATTAAAAGATAAAATAAAAAAATGATTCAACTAAACTCATGTTAACCCACGAACTGAATCATGAGACTGAGATAATCTAAAAAAAATTAAAATAAATTATGAATCTCAATTTTCAATCAGCCCAATGTTAAAACATGAATTTAAAAAAAAAGATAAAGGAAAAAAGGAATTAATCCGCTAAACTCATACCTCATATCATAAGATTAAGATAACTCTATAAAGAATAAATCAAAATAAATAATGAAATTTAATTATCAATAAAAATTATTGTTTCAATAATAATACTTTGTGAGGAACAATGTATTCACCTTATCTTTTAGTTTTTTTTCTAACTAGATAACTATCTTGCACTAGGTTCTAGGTTAAATAAAATATTATATGAATGTAAAAAAAAATGTTTAGGTGATGAGAAACTCTTTAATAGTATCATTAACTTGACTTAACAAGTCAATATCAAAACCTCTTTGCCTAACTCGAGTTTAAAATTAAATTGTTTGGGAGTTCTCTTAATATGATCTAATCGACTTAAAAGTTTAAAAGCAACTTGGACGATTATTAATAATAAAAAAAATGTTTGGCTTTACAAAAAATCCAAGATAATATTTTTTATTTATTTTTTTACATAATGAGACAATGACATATTGAATTAAATTAGATTTCGTGGATTAATCTATTAAATATATAACTCAGGTTTTGAACTCTATTTTGTTTAATAACTGTATTTGTTTTTTGTAAATTATTTTTTACTTAATTATATAATAAAAAAAATAAAAACTTAAAAAAATTGAACACTAACCAAATGCAGGGATATATGTTTGAGATCTTGATAAAACCTATATAAAGCATATCAAAATAAATTATAAAATTTAATTTAAAACCAATCAAATTTTGAATGATAAAAATAAAAAAAGGGTTGAAATTAGCTAAATAATTAAAAATTGAAAATGTCATAACTTGATTTTTACCTCTTCAAAATCTTTATAAAAAAGAGTCTTCAAAAGTATTTTAAAAATTTCCAGGAAAAACATTAGTTTAGAAAAAAAAATATTCAAAGAAAAATGTTTCAAAATAAAATAGAGTTTGGGTGGGAATCATACAAGAATTTAATTTATAGTTGATAAAAAATAATAGGGTCATGTAATTTAGTGTTGAATTAAAGAAAATTGAAAAGCAAATGT
>NW_011500076.1:0-589 GCF_000495115.2 Populus euphratica
ACATCCTCGATCAAAATCGGACATGGAAGAACGTTTACTAGCACGAACAGATTCAGCAAACCCTTTTCCATCGTTCAGCGATTGTTTCAGCCCAATCTTAAAACTTTTGAGTGCCTTTGAACTGAGATGGCCCAACATGGTAGCTTGAGCATGGCGTACCACCTATGCATGATAGGCTAACTTCATCATTGGTAATTTTGTAACAATTTTAGTTAAATCAAATAGAACTTACATAAACTAAATTCCAAGATTATATCAATAAACCCACCTTCTAGAACTAGGATAGCTGTTAAAATATGACTTAAATTGAATCATGGAATCCTTGTTGATAGAATCTTTGTTGAAAAGGGAAGCAAACAATTGTTGTAATTTGGAAAGAAAACTTTTTGCCTGTTAGTTTTGATTTAGATTTAGTAGTAAATTATTCTTTGTTAAAAAATAATATAAATCATATCTTTAAATTTTATTTAACAGTTTAAGTTTTTGGGTTAAGATAGTTTTTTGACATGGTATTAGAGTTTTAATAACCAAACAGTTACGAGTTCAAATTTCACTATCCTTATTTGTTTAATAGCACAAAGTAATATGG
>NW_011500076.1:2060-3282 GCF_000495115.2 Populus euphratica
GAGATCTATTAAAGCTTTCATTAGATTCGGTCACAAGACTTATATCGAAGAGGTTCAAGGAGGCAATTAATAGACTTTTTCAAGATACATAAATTAAGGTAAATTTTAAAAGGATATTAAATAATGAAGAATAGATCTTAACTAATTTGATTCATTTTCAAGAAGAGCTTGTAAGAGAGCATTTAGACATTATAGAAAGATTGGAATAAGAAAATTCAAATATGCTAGATTTGACCTTTAACTACTATTTTGGTCATAAATGAAACTAAATAATAAATTTTGATGTGATTCTAGTTGTATTGAAAAATAGACATCCATAATTTTCCAATAACATATGTGGACCTTCTAGTACGTCAAGAAGAGAGAGAATTATTCATTTGAAGTTGGGTTTCGATTCTATCAACAAAAAATGAAATTCAACTTTAATATTATTTTAATTAGTTGTGCTATTATTTATTTATTTATTAGTTTATTTGAGAGCATGTGGAATTTAAGATTTTCTTTGGGTTGTGTTGTATTTTACTATTTTAGTTATTTTGGGCTTTTAATATGTTAGTTTATTTATCAAGTTTTGGTCCATTAAGTCAAATTAGGATTAGCTTTTTACTATATAAACCAATTGTTAACACTATTTTCCCACTTATCATTTCTTTGTTTCTTTATATAGTTGAACGATTCTCATACTAAATTCTTAATTAAACTTGTAAACTCTTTAAAGAATTGACCAATTTTGTTGTGATTTATACTTTTTGTTTGCATCTTGTTATAGGTGTAGGGTGGGGGTAATTAATTATATGTAACTTTGGTTCTCCAAAAAACAATTCTTGTTGAGTCAAGCTACAAACTTTTTTTTCAAACCTCAAATTAACAATTATCTAAAGGACAATTTCCCATTAAAAATATCCATCATTTTTAATTTGACTGTTCGATCATATCTAAATTTGACCAGAGATTCTACCAACCCAGCTTTATAGGGGCAGCTCGTTGTGTCCAAACAAGGTCCAAAAACCTTTAAATTAAACTTGGAATATGATGTTTGAGCCAATTTTATTATTTTACTTTTATTTTTGGATTCTTAGTTAAATTTTGGATTTTATGTTGTTAATTTAGTTTAATTTCCTAAACCTATATCAAATAGAAAAAATAATTAAACACTATTCTTATCATAATAAAGGTATGTCCAGTTACCTCTTCTTTAAATTGCTTCTTATTTGCTTCAAAG
>NW_011500076.1:4008-109079 GCF_000495115.2 Populus euphratica
TAATCCACAGCATTGCTAAGTCTGGTATAATAATAATAGAAAAAAAAAAAAAAACAAACAAACGAAGCATAACTAAAACATTTGTGAGAAATATGCAAAAGAGAGGACTCTACATACATTAAAAAAATCACTCAGGGGAGAACTTTTTTGAGCCTCAGGTTTAGCAACTTCACTCCATATCTGTATGAAGTATAACCTTAAAAAAAAAATACTACAGAAAACAAATAGTTTCCCAGAAGAGAAAAGGCCATACACAGTACAAATGCAAAAAATACCTTCTGAATATCTTTCCTTAGATCAAGCTCCAGATACTCAAGTGGAGTCTGTATAGACAATCATAAAGAGAGTGAATATTTATCACATGACAAAAGATACATTCAATAATCAGAAGTACTTTAATCATCTTACAAGAAGCTCAATAGCATAAATCCAGACCTTTGTTTGATCACGTATAACAAACAGCAGTGTAGTCTTACGGGGGCTGAATAAACGCATCATCACCTATGTGCACCATGGAAAATGATGGACTATAACATATGATGAATCCATCCACAAAGACACTTTAGCCGCAGGCATATAAATGGCAAATCAATACCTGGAAAACTATTTTAAGAAGGGGTTTATTGGCAGCATGCTCTCGACCAATATCATGGCACCATCTGTTAAAGAATAATATAAATCATATTTTGAGACTTTACATAATAGTTTAATTTATTAGGTTGAATTGATTTTTTAATATAGTATCAGAGTCTTATTGACTAAGTAGTCATGAGTTCGAATATCATCATCCTCATTCTATTTGATTTAAATTAAGCACAAGGTAGTATATAAATATATGTAAGTTTCAAACTCAAAGGCTTTCACTTGAAGGGGTGTGTTGGAAAATAATATAAATCATATCTACGAACCCCATTTAATAACTTAAACTTTTAGGTTGAATTAGTTCTCTGATATGGTATCAGAGTCTTGATAACTAAGCGGTTACAAGTTTGATATGGTATCAGAGTCTTGATGACTAAGCGGTCACAAGTTCGAATCTCATCATCCAGATCAGGACTTCTTATGGGTGGCACATAAAGTTTATTTGGAGTGTATTTTGGATCTGGTTTGGTTCTTATTAATGAATATAAGTTTGGTCCACATCAGGTTCAAAGTTGGCTTGAATTAATTAAAATGTTAGGATCAGATCAAATATATTTGGGATTGATTTCCTAATTCTACAAGGATTTAAGTAAGCAAAATATTTTTAAAAATTCAAGGAAATTTTGTTCATTATTTTACCTATTATTTAGAAGAATATTTATCAATAAATGAGGAAGTTTTCTAGTTAACAAAAGATGCTAGGGGGCTGCCAGATCTAATTTTCTAAACTTGGAAGGATTAATTAATGATTCTTCTAGTCTCGAAAGAAAACTAAATTGACAACTATAAAAAAGAGAGATTTTCTTCATTAATTATCCATGTAAAACAAGAAAACTATCCATGTAAAATAAGAAAACAAAAAACAACAAGGCAAGATAACTTCATAATCAATTTCATATTCAGATAAGATTTCTTAGTATATTTAGGACTTCTTATGGGTGACAAATCTAATTCTAGCATATCTAGGATATTAATTTTGGATTTTTATTATTTTCTTCTTAATTTTTAGTTTATTATTACTTATTTGAGTCAATTTTGTAAGTGGGCTCAAATCAACCCACATATGGGATCCATTAGAGTTATTTGAAACATTATATAAGTTTTTTATATGCTGAAAAGTAGGAACGAGGAATTTATGAAATAAACTTGTATTTTATATGATGCAATGCATTATCTTTGTTGGGACAAAGATCAAATATGACTTATCAAGGTATAACTAACCTTGTGGCATCATTCATTTCAATTCTAATAGTGTTAAGGTCTTGGAACAGGTTTTCCTAGTATCACACTTCTCAAACCTGATTCTTGACTTCCTTAGAGGCATATCATCCTTGTTGGGGATTGTATGACCACGTGATTAAGAGGTTTACATCAGTTGGTATCAGAGTTAGGCTCCGAAATCAAGTTATATCCCTTTATCTATTTGTTTCGTGATAATTTCTCTTTGTCTATCTTCTTTTTGTTTCGATTCAGTATTTTTTTCTTCATGATAATTTCTTTTTTTCTATCTTCTTTTTGTTTCGGGTTAGTATTTTCTTTCTTTCTTGGGTTTATTCTTATTATTATATGGTTTTTTGTGTTCTAGTTAGGGAAAATAAAAAAAGAAAGCAATTAGAAAATGTTATTTGGGTTAAGACAGGTTTGTAACACATCTGTTTCGCAACAATATATCAAACTTATCATAATTAACTCAAAAATAATATTCTCGTTATTTAATGTGAAATCACACTAAATATCAAATTTCAAGTCATTTGGACATCGTTGGGCCTAGGTTCTAAATTTGGGTTTTAAAGGAGTTGTTACGCGTCCATATATCAAATCGGGTTTTGTCTTAATTATCCATGACAAATAAGAAAACCAAGCACAACAAGGCAAGAAGACTTCAGAATCAATTTTATATTTAGATAAGATTTCCTAGTCTATTTTTGACTTCTTATGGGTGGCAAATTTAATTCTAGCATATCTAGGATATTAATTTTGGATTTTTATTATTTTCTTCTTAGTATTTGGTTTATTATTACTTATTTGGATCAATTTTGTAAGTGTGCTCAAATCAGCCGACATATACGATCCATTAGGGTTATTTGAAATATTATATAAGTTTTTTTATGCTGAAAAGCAGGAACAATGAATTTATGAAATAAACTTGTATTTTTCATGATGCAACATGTTATCTTTGCTGGAAAAAAAGATTAAATCTGACTTATCAAGGTATAACTAACATTGTGGCGACATTTGTTTCAATTCCAATAGTGTTGGTGTTTTAGAACAGGTTTTCATTGTGTCATACTTATCAAACCTAATTCTTAGCTTTCTTGGGAAAGTATCATCTTCGTTGGGGATTGCTTGACCGTTTGATCAAGAGGTTCGCATTAGTTGGTATCAAAGCACATATCATCATCCTTATTTATTTGATAAAAATTACGTATAAGATAATGTGGGTCTATGTAAGTTTTAAACCCAAAGGCTTTCACTTAAAAGGATATGTTAGAGAATAATATAAATCATATGTTGGAATCTCATTTAATAGTTTAAGTTTTTGGGTTGAATTGATTCTTTAACACCATTTGCATATAATATGCAAGTTTTAATTATAACAAGAAGTGAAAACTCTAAGTGCATTTGTGTGCATAATGTCTCATCAACCTATAGCTTAACCTGAACAATTTGTCACCTTAATTGGCAGATTTATTTTATGTGGTTGTCTTGATCAAACACGACCTAATCAATAAGTCATGCATAATATTGAATGGTGTTTCACTGTAGCAATTAGGCAAAGTGTGTCATAGCATAAGAGCAAAAGATGGTTAAATAAAACATATATAAATGCTAAACAAACTTAACTCACATGTTTATCAATATAATGTCTGAAATCGCTAGAGCAAAAAGCGCACTTTGTTTCTCAAATCTTGTATCATCCTGAAAAGCATCAAATATTTCAATATATGAATAGTATCAACATTCCCCTGATACATGACTTCATTCGATACACTAACTTATTAGAATTATTATTTAGTTCATTTGCCTTCTTCAAATAGCATGCAGGATTGTTAGCCTTATAAATTACAAATATAGTAGAATATTATAACAAAAGCTAAATGATATGGGAAAATCACTATACATCAAAAGACCTTTTACTATGGATTGTAATAATAGTTTCATTTTTAATTTTTCATCTTTTCACGCAAGGTGTTTATATGGCTTTCTTTTTCTTCCTCATCAAATGGGTGGCACCCGTACTATTAAAGAAGTGTATGTGATGCTTTTTGGTGGCCAAATTTGGCCATTATAACTATAACAAAAGCTAAATATCACTAGTGATAGATTGTTTGTGTTTTTTCTTCTCTTTCCTAATAACTAAAATACACAATGATCTTTTTCATTTGTTGTTTGTCAAATCAAGTATGTTTGTCATACCCAAGTACTTTGAGTCTAGCATGGTTTCTAAACCTATGCACCTTGGATCTGGCATGATTTGTCAGACTCAATACGCTTAGATTTAGCATAGTTGTCAAACTCATATCACTTGTGACTAAAGCCAAGCTCCTAGGTCTACAAGACTTGTGTTTAGGTCCAAAAATTTAAACCTTTTCAAAAACATAATTAGACTGCAAAAACAAACATTGCCTCATTCAAGCATGATTTTTCATGCATATATAGTAGAACTTAATTACAAACTCTTTTTTGTTTGTGCAATTTATTTTATAAACTTTTTATATTTGAAGAGGAAATAATGGAAAAATATTGAGTTCCAAGTAATTTATCTCAAGTCTTCAAAAATAAGCCTTTTTGTATTAAACATAGTGGATGAAAATATTAATTTTATATTTTCATCCAAGTGTTGGACAGTTTATAAAGGGTTCATGCTTTTTAAATTTTGAGATGTTGCATGATCTAATTGTCAAAGTTTGTTACAAGAAGAATTTATTCTAAATTACAACTATTAATATATATATATGAAAATTTGAAATATATGATCATAAAAGAAAACTTTTGAATTGATATATTATGTTGTAAGAAAAGAAAATATTGTATATGTAAAAGACTTATTGTCCTTTTAACTATCTTAATTTGTACAATTTTGTAAATGATTTCTTCACTAAAATTAGAAATTAATAAAAAAAAGGGTGAATTTTAGGAAAGTGTGTGGCTAATGTCCCAAAATTAAAAAAAAAAGAAATATAGAAAAGATGACAAAGATAAAAATACAAAATAAATATATTTTTATAACAATTATAAGTGAATTCCTATATTTTCAAAAAAAAAATGCATAGGTCTAGCATGGTTGTTAGGCCAAGACACTTGAGTATAGTATGGTTGCTAGAGTCAAGCACAGGCCTACTAGACCCAAACAGCTTAAATCTGACAATCATGTACAAATATAATGTGGACTACGACACAGTTCACTATAAACTTGTATAATGGATTTTCGAAGCTTTAAAGGCTTGGGATAGGGCTAATGTTATTTTTTTACATAAAGTTAAATTATTATTTTGTCATTTGCTTCAAAAAATTGAAGCCCTAGTTGTAGGGGTATTTCGATATTTTTTATAAGCTCATTGGTCATTAAATATTTCAATGGGAGTATAGTAGTTTTTTTTATAATTATTTGCATAATAAAATATTATTTTACCTATAAGGTTAACAAAATTAAAATACATTGCTTAGGGATTTTTTAGCCTTTCACAAATTATTAAATAGTTAAAATACATATTTAGCTTTTGAAAAGATTAAAAAAAAAAACAATAAGCTTTGCATATAGGGGCATTTTTGTTCTTTTACATTGTTTTTTGTATAATTTTCCATAATCATGGATGATATTTTTAATATTTTAATATTATTTTATTATTTTTAAATTCAAAATTTTAGTCTTGAACTCATATTTACTTGAGTCTAACAAATAAACAAGATTCAAATTACTTGGTTGTCTGACCCAAATAATATGAGTATGACATGTTTATCAACATGGATCTAGCATGATTGTCACACCCAAGTGTTATGGGTGTGGTAATAGTTTTAGACTTAAGTTTTTTAAATTTAATATGGCTGTTAGATCTAAAATATTTTTAATATTTAAAAATACAAATATAATGTGGACTACGACACAGTCCACTGTAAACTTGCATGGTGGATTTTCGAAGCTTTAAAGGCTTGGGATGGGGCTAATGTTATCTTTTCACATAAAGTTAAATTATCATTTTGTCATTTGCTTCAAAAAATTGAAGCCCTAGTTGTAGGGGTATTTCGATATTTTTTATAAGCTCATTGGTCATTAAATATTTCAATGGGAGTATAGTAGTTTTTTTTATAATTATTTGCATAATAAAATATTATTTTACCTATAAGGTTAACAAAATTAAAATACATTGCTTAGGGATTTTTTAGCCTTTCACAAATTATTAAATAGTTAAAATACATATTTAGCTTTTGAAAAGATTAAAAAAAAAACAATAAGCTTTGAATATAGGGGCATTTTTGTTCTTTTACGTTGTTTTTTGTATAATTTTATATAATCATGGATGACATTTTGATATTTTAATATTGTTTTATTATTTTTAAATTCAAAATTTTAGCCTTGAACTCATATTTACTTAAGTCTAGCAAATAAACAAAACCCAAATTACTTGGACATCTGACTCAAATAACATGAGTATGACATGTTTACCAACATGGGTCTAGCATGGTTGCCACACTCCAGTGTCATGGGTGTGATAATAGTTCTAGACTTAAGTGTTTTAAATTTAATATGGCCGTCAAATCTAAAATATTTAAAATATTTTTTATATTTAAAGAAAATTGATATTTACCTTAATATCATATGAAAAGCAAGGGTATTATAATATTGCAATGCTCAATACCTGACCTCTTTCCCTGCTATCAGTTCCCTCGAGGTCCATGACCACTATGGAAGGCTCGATACTAGTACACGTATCAATCCAAATGCCCTTTGTCGTTTGACTCCTGGAATATAATTAGATTGCTTTAAGTTTTATGATGAAAAAAAAAAGTGAAAAGGAGAGAAATATAATGTGAATATGGATGTGTACTAAGTCCAAGCTTGAGATAGTATTTGTTGTTATATTTGTGGTTATTTTTAAAAATATTTTTTATTTTAAAATATTTTAAAATAATTTTTATTTTATTGTTTAAAATTTTATTTTTAATATCATTACATCAAAACAATTAACCAATACTAAAAAACTTAATTTTAAATAAAATAAAAAATCAAGAATTTTAAAAAATATAGTTAAACCGTAAAAACAAAAGAAATTTGGACATTTCAAACGAGTTCTCTAACAAAAATAGGCATAAGATATAATTTAAATGTTATATCAAACTGAAATTTTACAAACATATTCTAGATGCCCAAATTCCTATAGTGTTAGCTCGCTAATGCCAACCAAAATCAGGATCATGTCCAAATTAGACCTAGAAGGTATTATTTTTCTAGTTATTTTTTGGATTCTTTTCTATATTAGTTTTCATAATCTTATTTGATTTAAATTTCATTAATTATTGGGTCGGTTGTAACTCTTATTTGAACAGTTTAACAGTTTCATATGTTATTTTTCTAAACAAATTTAAGAATTATTAATATTCAGAATTTTCTCTATAATTTTAAGGCTTGAAAAACTCTTAGTTTCTTTCTTTCGTTACACACTGCTTTCATAATGAAAGCAGCAAGAAACAAACAAATGATTCTCCCTTTTAAAGTCAGAACTCCATAAATGTAATAACAAACCGTCCCCTGTAGGCGTCCATCTCCTTGAATTTTGTCCGAAATGTACGATTCAATAGAGTGCTCTTCCCTGTTCACGAAAAAAGAATGAAAAAAAAAATCAAATTAAATCCTCAACCCCATGTCTGAAACACCCTGTCAACTTAGAATTCCATTATTTATATGAAATCTTGAACTTTAACCCAACAGTTGGATCTAATTTTCTTGTGTGATGAGGGGTTAGTGACCTGTCGCGGCCAGTTCGTCATAAGTCTTGCAACTATCCTATAAACTTGACGAAACTGACATTACACTATGAAAACAGAATTAAAATGTATATATAGAAGAAACAACCTTGAGTCAAACTCCAAAAAGCAAAAGAAAATGATCGTATTAATCTTGAAAACACCTACATACCACTACTTTGCGGACCCAGAATTGAAACACAAGCATAATTGGCACCACACTCCGACATTTTAGTGGCTCTCATGAAGTTCTCTAGGCCTTCAACATTGAACACTCCATTTCCATCTATCAGTTGTGTGCCACAGCAATCCTGTTCTTCTTGCCCCCTTGCACTCATTGGATTTTTAAACAGGATTTGTATAGTACATGCAAAGTGTTAGACGCGTAGAGAAGAGAGATCAGTTTTCGTATAGAGTGTAAGTTTTAGCAGAAAGGTGAAGTGAGCCAAGATAAAAGGTCATGCCGTCCTAGCGGAGCCACAGATGAAGTTTTGCAGGCCTCCGATTTGACAGGGAACGTAAGAGTTCAGTAACTTCTTTTTTTTCAGAATTCTTTACCATAATTTCAAGACTTCTCTAAACAAGTCAATGTCTTGTATAAGTTTATTGTTAAATAAGACCTTCAATTATCAAAAGAAAATTTCGAGTAATTAAATATTCTGAAATCATGTTATAATTGGGTTTCTGAATTGAGAAATTAATGATCATTGATTACTTCACACCAATTCACCAATCACAAACTCTTACATTTAAATAAATGGTCGTTAAGTTGTTATATTTATTTTGACGAGAAAGAAAGAAACTAGAAGTTCATAAGTTTTAAAATTACAATTAAGTTATAGATAAAAAGTTTTAAAAAATTTAACAATTAATTAAAAATTATGTTTGTTTTTACAAGAGATTTAGAGTTTTATCGAAGGTCCGACGACAAGTTTAACTTGGGATATTTCCTAGAACCAACACCGAAAACAACGTTTCTATATAATAACATTTTCCCTATTTTTTTTTTTTATACAAAGTGATTTTCATAAAGCTAAGGATAAGAAAGGGACGAAGGTAACAAAGTTACGTGAAAGCTGGGAATTAATCAGTGCGACTTTAGTTATGTAATGAATGATATTTTAAAAAATAATAATTTTTGATTAATATTGATCTAATAAATTTAGCAAGAAAATATTGATCTACTATAGTTGAATTATAATATTTTATTCTTTGAAAGAATACATGCTTATTTTTTATTTTTTTTCTTACCAAACAATGGTGACCAAAAGTAAGAGCTTCATGGTAAATCAGTCAGGAAAGATATGCTGAAATATTCATTAAAGATATTTTTAAGTTACAAGTATTTTTATGATATGCCATCACTTGTATATATAGATGCTTGAGATAAAAATTAGAAATTAAATTTTGTAATATAGTTATAGAAGTGAAATTCTAAATGAATTCATTATCAAACCGCCCAAGACCGATAACAAGATATAAGGCTTGAAGCCCATAGCATACAAAACTAGCTCAAATGCAAAATAAAACCAGCCCAACGCTTCCTAAATAGTTATCTCTTCGTCGACTATCCTGAAATTATATAAAAAGAGATTCTATAGATTTAATATTATTATTATTTTATTCAATTTAAAATATTATTTTAGCTATGTTTCAAATATTTAAATAGTATATTTTCCAAGTCAATATATCAAACTGAATCGAGTTTAACAATTATTTCTAATTCAAAGGTCAATATACATTAAGGAAATTGATTGAATTTAAAACACGGTGTGCTAAGTTCTTGAGGTTTGATTCATGAAAATTGGATTTGTTTTTTTTTCTTATTATCATCATCGTTGGTAGATTTGAATTCATGAGAGACGGTAGGGATGAAGTTTCCTTGTTGACAAACTAGGCATAAAATAACAAGAGACTAGTCTCCTTGTTGTTTGATGAGATTATCAACGAGTAACCATTTACATATTGGCCTTTTTAATGTTAATTTATATAATCTTGATTAATTAAAAATTTAATTTGTAATTGATTCACTGCATCAAGGTTCTAGGGATTTGTATTGAATGTCAATTCCATACGTTTCCAACACTCTTCTCATTGATCACCAAATAAATATATAAATAAATGAAATTTTAATTGAATCTTTAATAAAGTAAGCACATGAAAATAATGTGTTTCGAAATTCAACTATTTTAAAAAAAAAATTAAAAACATTATTTTAAATTAATATATTTAGTAATTTTAGATTATTTTGATATACTAACATTAAAAATAAAAACTAAAACATTAAAAAAATAATTTTAATATATTTTAAAATTAAAAAAAACTTTTTTAAAAATAATATTTATCTTTATTTTAAATATCTCTCCATAAGCTTAGACTATATCAGGAAGAAACATGTACAAGTAGAGTTGGCAAAGCAAACCTAGTAACAACTAGCCATTTAGCTTGGATTTCACATCAGAATTTATGACTGTTTTTATAAAAAAATGATTTGATAATAATAACAGATTAAAGCATTTTTCTTGTCATCCCTCCAATCATATACATATATAGAGAAAATAATGCATCTAAATATTCAAGATAATTAACCAAGCATAAAAATAACAGAATTAAAATCATTTTAACATTAAAGATGAATTGATTTATCAAAAAAACAAAAAAACAAGTAGAAGAAGAAAGCAAGAAACCAAATGGGGTAAAACAAATTCACAATTTCAAATTAAAAGAAAAGGATAAAAATAGTTTATAGTTTCTAAAATATATTTTATAATAACATTGCAAGGTATAATAATAAAGAGTTGACCATTAATTAATCTAATGATTGTCATTAGCATACTTAAAACTAAGAATATTCAAACCCCATTTCGTTAATGACATGACATTCAAAAAAAAATATTCAAGAAACCAAGTCGAAGCAAAGAAGGAAATGAAATTGTAATAAAAAAAATAATTAACTACCTCAATTAAACCAAGTTCAGGAGCTGGAGATTCATTAATTAAATGAATTGATTAGCTGAAAGTTTCCCATTTTAATACGGCACCGTTTTCAGCCAAACAGAGAGGCAGAGAGCGTGATGGAGAGCAGAAACGGAAATATTTTTATGGCGGGAGAGAGAAGTGGACAGAGGGAATGATTGTGTACGGGTGGAACACATGAGTTGATGGGAGGTAGAGTTCTGTATGGTTACGTGGCATCTTTCAGTGGATGGAGTGGTGAAGTTTATGTGTGATAGGTTGCAGTGGAGAATGAGAGATAGTGACGTCATGTTAGGTTTGTGTCTTGACGAGTATCTAGGACTTAAATCTGGGATCTTACTTGTGTCTTAATTTGCATTTATTATGTTTTAATTACTAAGAGATAGATTTTTCTTGCTTTGTGTTATATATGTATTAATCTCCTCTAATGACTAACAGATACATAAAAAAATATTTTTATTTTTAAACCCAAGTTTAATGAATTTGCTCTAAAAAAAATATATAATAATTTTATTTTGTGAATTCATAATGAAATGTAAATATACACATTGTAAATTATTGAGTTTTTTTAGTTTTTTTTATAATATATTTGATAATGTGATATGATGTTTTTTAAAAAAATATTTTTATTTAAAAATATATCAAAATATTTTTTATATTTTTTTCATTTTGATATAATATAATAAAATTAGAAAAACACTAAAAAGCATCAATATAATTTTTTAAAAAATTAAAAATTAAAACAAAAAACACTTTAACTTGTAACAAGCTTGCATCCAATGGTGGTGTTATGATATAAAAATAAAAGTAGTCTCACTTTTGTCCCCGAAACTTTCATCAAACAAAAGAAAGGAAGAATATCTTTTTGGAGTCGGAACCTAAAGGATATAGCATGTGTTGGGGTGGAGGAGAGGAGGATAGATCATGGAAGTAACAAGGAGGAAACTTGACGACAACAAAACCCTAAGAATTTCAACTACTCTTTTTCAAGACTGGGTCTCATCTTCATATTTCATGCCGATACAACCGGAGTATAATTTATTTATTTTTTAAAAAAAATTAAAATCTATTGATACAAACTAAATCCAACCCAGGTTTGGTTATATCAACCAAATAATAAGTTAATTTAACTCAGTTAAGCTAGATTTTCTTAAAAGAATATCAAAACCAAAATCAAGTTTAAAGTCTCAATTTTTTTTAGATTAACCCACCATTTTAATCCAAGCTTAACAATTATCGAGAACTACAAAGAATTCTATGAGGGAGTAATTTGACTCTAGATGGTGCGTAAAAAAATTTAAAAATCAATTAAATTGAAAAAATAAAAAAAATAATTAAAAAATCAAATCATGAAAAAAACCCATTAAAATTTAAAAAAACCTAACTTGTTCAGTTCAATTTCAATTTTATAAATCTAAAAATAAAAAAAAAAAAACAGAACGAACAGAATTTAAACTAGAAAAATTAGAAAAAACTTAGCAAAATCAGAAAAATTAAAAACTAAGTCAAACTAAAAAAATTAAATCAAATGTAGTTGAACTAGTTTATTCTAAAAAAATAAATTAAATTAAAACGAATTGATTTAAACTGGATTTAATTTAAAAAATAATTTGATTTTTTTTATAAAAATCAAATCAAATTAAAAAAAAAAAAAAAGGAGAGAAAGGGAGAGGCTGGAACTTGCATATTCTTTATCATATGTACTCTCTCGCTAGAGGAGGAAAAAAAGGTTGCAACTTTAGTACACCCTTTTGTCAGAAATATACAGCAAGGCTACCGAACTAGCCAAAAGGGACGTCCTCTCCCTTTCTCTCTCCTTCTCCCCTCCTCTGAATTCTCACAAAGAAGAAGAAAAATGAAAAAAAAAATAAAAATAAAAGGACACAACTTTTGTCCGTCACAGCCTTCTTTCACAGGAAGAAAGCACAGACAGGCACCAATAATAGCATCAAAAAACACAATGGCAGTATCGTAAATCTCAGCCAAGGTATCCTTCAGAGATCATTGACTAGTCCACCAGTCTGAGAAGCACTGGACAGAATAAATGATAGATGGATAGGTTCTATCCCTCTTTTCCTTTTGTAGAGAGTGTACACACGCTCCAATCATAGAGGTTAGCCAATTGGGGACCCCACAAGACTCTCGGCCCTCTTTGTACATGACCTGTTTCTACTTATCTAGGGCGCGTGAGTTCACTATTTCTCGAGTGATTCTACTTTTAAGAAAAATCCATATATATTTCAAGAAATAATGATACAAGGGATTTAATGCAAGTGATGGACATGTTGAAATACTTGTCTAAATCATATAGATTTGAAGCACAATTGGACCTACCATATATACACTATTCAAGAATCATAAAGCTAATAAAAAAAAATTGATGATCAAGTTCTAAGTTTTTTTTATTTTATTTTGAACGATTTTAATATATGTTTTAACGTGCATTCCATCCCCTTTATTGCATAAAAAAATTATTTTTCAACAACATTTCTAATATAAAAATTAATTAAATCTTATTAATATTATGGTATCATATATTTTTTATTTGAAAATATATTAGAATATTTTTTTATTTAATTTATTTTCAACATTTATCTATTAAAATAATTGAAAAATACTAAGTAAAATATAAATTTAATATTTTTTCAAGTCGAATATAATTTTAATGGTACTTAAATATATGATTACAAAGACAAAAACAATAAATCTTCAGCATGCATGCTTGCAACTTTAACAACAACAACTTATAAACAAGGTAAAACAAAATAGCAATAATCATCTTCTTAACGAATTTGTAACACATTTGATATCCATAGGGGATCTCGAGTTCAAGTTTTACTCTTGTGGTCTAAAAATGAATACAAGTCAAATTTCATTTAGTGCAATCATTGTTTATAGCTCAAAGACGACTACATGATCTCCATCAACTAGAAGCTTCCCGATGCCCTACATTGCACTTTTGAATTTCGACAAAAATATAAATCAACCCTAGTTGAGTGTCCACACATAATATGTTATAAACTTCAAAAGGATAAGTAGAGTGATAATTCATGGAGATGGGTCTAAAAATGACATAGATTACATAAGATTATGAATGATGTACAATGAAAATGGGATTAATGATAACAATAATGATGATGATCAAAGTGAGTAGATGAAAGTTTTTACTCACTGATTAAAGTGATCATAACAATAATAGGAGTATTATTATTTTGGACCTGATGACTGGTTCTTATGAGAAGCGAGAGCAAGGATTGAATTAGCGAGCTTGTTAATGGCATCAACTAAACCACTAATGCCTTGCCTGTTGATTTCTGTCTTGGATTCCTCGATCTTGAGTCTTCTCTCATGCAAACTCAAGAGATCTCTGTGTCTTCTTTCTTCTCTCTCATCACAGGCCTGAATTGCTTCTGCAATGATAGAAGCACTTTTGGAAATGGCAGTGCCCACTTCTTGTGAGGTGCTTGCACTGGCAGTGCCACCACTGGTTCCTTCCCCACCTTCACCGCCTCTTCTCCTTCTCTTTGCTGGCGAGTCTGAATACTCACTTGTATCAGAATCTGAGCTATCACACATCTCCAAAACATGAAAATGTGGAACCAAACCAATCAATACTAACTGAATATGTATAGTTATAATTATACATGCTAAGCTATGCTATGCTATGCTATAAATAAATTCTATGTTGATGAGATCATCCAACAGTCATTTCTGTCCACACAATCAAACCAAAAACTGTAATGGGTTCTTGCAGAAAAGGCAGTTTACGCTAATCAAAGTATATATGCCAACATTTTTTGGTGTTCAAGTTCATTAATGCATAAGAACACAAATATATTACATCTTAAAATCTCAATGTTTTAGAACTGCAATGATCACTCAAGCACTTGCTGTGTTTTAGCTAAGACAGAGCTGTTATGAAGGAAAATGCAATTCGATATGACAGGAGCAAGATGTCTTCTTTTGTACATGAAAGTACACACGATTTAGAAAGAATGTCTGCCGAGAAGAAGAAGAGGAAAGAATCAAGCTGGAGGATTTCATAGATGGAGATTCAAAGAGAGGGAGAGGGAGAGGGAGTGTGTGTGTACCTACTGTGCGAAATGACTCAGGAAATTGGATTGGAGGAGGTGGTTGAGCTTGTGGTTGTTGTGATGGTGGTGGGCGGGGAGGAGGTAGAGGTAATGCAGGAGTTGGAGCAGCTGAGACCTGATGCTGCAAAAGAGGAGGCAGTACTGAAGGCTGAACATCAGTTATTGGTCTCTCTACCACATAGCCTGTGTTAGGATTAGAACCTGACCCACCAGCAGCTGTAAGCATCCTCTGTTGACCACCTCTCCTCTCCACAACCTGCACTAATTCCTCATATATCTGAGGCAACATGTTACTAGGCAAGTTTCTCTCTTTTCGTTCATTCTTTTCAAGCTTCCAGTAAGACCCATTCCTTTCTCCTGTCTCAGCAATTTTCCTCTCATAATCTCTAACTTTCTTGTAATCTCTCATTAAATTATCCCATTTGTCATTGCACTGGTTTTGGCTCCTCAAACACTCTTGTTTCCAACAATAATCTTCAACCCATTTCCATCTAAGCTCTGTCGGTTTGCTTCTCCCTTCTGCACTATCACTTCTTTTCATTCTCCTCTCATCATCCATTCTTTTTGCTTCAATCAACACCATAGTCTCACTAACTGTCCAGTTACCTTTCTTATATTCCCTTATCAAACTCTTACCACCTTGATCGGCCATCATGATCACTACACAACTACTTAGGTTAAATGCATGCAAAGCTCTTGACCTTTGCAGCTAGTAAGACATAAAAAGAGGGAGACAAGTGAAGTGCTTAAAGAAGGAAGGAATGAAGTGTTGAGAAGAGGAGGAATGAGCCAAGAAGCAAAGAGAATGGGTCCAATTGGTCTTTGTCCTTCGCTCCCTTTTTTAGAGACTTTGATTTGATGCGGGTGTTCAAAGCAGTCAAATCTTTACTAAGATTGCTAATTTAGGCAAAAAATAATAATAATCACACTAATGTGGGCTACCTTAACAAGTATAAGTGGTTCTATAACATGACATTAATAACCAGCCCGCTTTCACTATCTTTGCCTCAAAATTCTCAACCTTTTTTAGCTTTTAGTTAGATTGCACTCCCTTTAAAATCTTCAAAAATCCTGATAGATGAAGGTTCAAATCTAAAACTACTTATGCAAGCCACTGCTCCCTACACATCGAGGGAAAACCATGAGAGAGACCCTACACATCGAGGGAAACCATGAGAGAGACACAAAGGGGTGACGAAGAAAGGAGGAGAAAGGACCAATTAGCTCCATTCAAACTGACATATCTGCAAACCCAAAAAGTAACTGACATATCTGCAAATCCAAAAAATTTAAGGTGAGATAACTATTGTATTTGAAAGTATTTTTCGTTCGAGATAGAAAATACTTTAGAAAAAAAACAGGTGTTGACAGCATTAGCAACGACTGCTGCTGTCCACAGACGTGGTCTCTGGTTACTAATCATCTCACCGTGTGACACCTTCGTTAAGAGTTGATTAGTAATCAATGCCATGGGATTTTCTCAACTTTAATAGCATTCTTGGGTCTCTAGCATTCTTTGACAAGGGAGATTCTTTTTCAATTGACTTGATTTTCCCCAATAAAATTACTTTATGAGATCTGCCAAGAGATGGTAACACTTGGACTGTGAGTTGTAAGATATCCATCAAGTTTATCTGCATGAGAAACGTATAAAAGTTCAAAGGTTAATCGACCAAATGATTTTGGACATGTCGTTCTTCAACCTTTTCCAGTATTTCACATGGGATTATAGCTTGCAGGGTGCTTATGAAAGTTCGAACCCTATGGAATCCTAAGATGCAACTATATGTATATATGATCCTACAAAGGTTGCTTTCAATTTCTTTAACTAGTTAGACGAGCTAGCTTTCCTTTTCTTTAGCCATGAATCTTGCTGCATAGGGTCACTTTTTCTATCCAAAACATTGGGCTACTTATGACTGCTCCCAGTGAGAGACACAAAGTGGTTACTCTTGCATTATGACATGTAAATATACTAAGAAAAAAGTAAACGGTTTTTTCACGAATAAATTATATAATTATAAACTTTGTGATGTTTCATTGTAACAATTATAACATTATTCTATTATTCTCTATATAAAAAATTAACTTGAAATCTTATTTTTTTTATTAACATATATGATGTTTGTTATATTTTATTATATATAAGTATTGACTTTTAATCAAATTAAATTTACAATGTTTAATTTTAAACATGCATTAAACAGGGGAGTTCAGTTGAAAAACTTTGAAATTAGTCTATTAAATTAAGTTTAATAACAATATTAAATAATTTTATATAACTTATACTGTGTTATGTGTGCAAAGATTCTTAAATTCTCGCATGAATTAGAGCATACAAGAATGTTTATGATTAGTTTAGGATGCACCATATAGTATAATCATTGAAGAAGATCAAGCAGAAGAATCAACATTGAGAGGCTAAAATAGCATGACAATTATGATTTGGTGAGGCATTGTCTGTCCGACAACAATCCCGTTACCGTTCAAGAATTATGAATGAGTCTGCAAATACACATCAAACCCTAAACCTCCATTGATTTTACCAAGAGTGCCAAGATTTGGATCTTTTCGAAGAAGTTGACAGTTTTGTCCTTTCAGGAGGTTACACAGATGTCAATTTCGTTTTTTGAGGCAGGACATTAAAAGCCTGGGTGGGAGCCATGTCAGTAGCCATATATATTATATTTATTTTTCTCTTTTTTCCAATCCTGCCAGCTATATAGGACCTGAAAGAAGAGGGTACAAAAATTGCAGGGTTAACTTTGACCGGGGCTTTGACCGCAGAGGACGGTTCAATGGGGTCCTGAACTGAAACCCTTGACTGGTCTTTTCCGTTCCAAGTTTTTGGACTCTAGCCTGCTCCATTATGGGGGTACAAGATGCCGAGGGTATCCTCGTCATTTCAGTAAACCCAGCCTTTCCTTCAGAGATAGCGGTTTACGATTTTGGATAGCTATGGTATATGGTGGATCGTGGGATAAAGTTTGCATTTTTAGTTAAGAGTTTGTAACCTTTTATCAGTTGAGTGATTGCAAAATCTGAGCATGGCTGTGAAAATCGAAAACAATCAAACAAAAAATAAAATAAAAATAAAGGAGAGATAATCATGCTAAATTATTGCTGACATGCCTTAGATTAAAATTTCATTGAATCTAGAAAAATTATCGGAATTATATGATAATTATATTAACATGATTCAGTTAATTTTATAAATTTAAAGTTAATTTAAATAACAAGTTAAAAAATATTATTTAACTTTTAAAAAAATTTAATATTAATATATATATATATTAAATTGATATGAACTTTATAACTCAACTTGTTAAATGTATAACTCATATCATTAATTTTACTAAGTTTAATAATTTATTTTAAAAACAATTATATAATAATATAATAACAAAAATAAACACTTGAAAAATCAAATATCAACCAACTATCAGGATTTTTGTTTAAGATTATAATAACTTCATAAAAATAAAACTAAAAAAAATTTAAATATCAATTTAAAATAAAGATAAAATTGAAGGGGAAAAAAACTACCCAATTGAAAGAAAAAAAATTAAAAAATACATTTTTATTAAAAAACAATATTTGACACTGGTATTAAACTAAACCTATTAAGTTAACTTTAAAACTTTTCCAATTAATTTTTTATTTAATTCAAGTTTAAAATTAACTCTCATGTAATTTAATTTCAAGTGGATTTAATTAACTTATCAAATTTAAACGTAATCTAAGATATCGATAAAAATATGATTTGATTTTAAAAAATTTTAATTTTTTTATTATTAATATAAAAATACATTAAATTAACTTAAGTTTCATAATTAACTTTTAAAACCAAGAATCTAGATCATGAAATTTAATAGGCTTCAAAACTCTTTTTAATTTAATGATATAATAATATATATATATATAAATTAAATATCAATTGTACTAATTTTATAAAATAAATTATAATTATCAATTTAAAATTAATGAATTATTGAATGGTGGATTTATAAGAAAAACTAAAGATATTCCGAACTTTATTTTTTTTCACCCTTTTTCTCCATCTCCTCTCCTCTCCTCTCCCCTCTCTCTCATTTCTCTCTCTGAGATCTCTCTCTAGTTTGTCCGACCGAACTAGTAAATAAAACCCATCCAATAGGAGATCTTTTAGTTCATAACGAAAGCTCTATTTTGTAGCATTTTATAGGGAGGCTTCCGGCCCCCTTCGTCATAAAAACAAGGTCAAATATCAAAACTTTTCTTATTTGCTGGAGGCTTGCTGTTTTGGGTATAGAAATTCTTGAGCTGAAAGAAACTTCCAATCTCAGGGGACAAAAATAGTTTAACCGTTAATGGCTACGATGTCCTTCCTTCCCTAGCCATCTGGCCGAGGCATCCTGGCAGCTAGGATTAACGACCAGTATGTCGTGCACTTCACCCACAAAAATGTATATTTTTAATAGTCAACCTAATTTTTGTATGCAAATCTAGCGGTCAGGAGAAAAGAATAGAATATCAAACAGTAGCAGAGAAAGAAGAAGAATGTGTTACACAAAAAACATAAAGCATGAAAGAGATATCTATTTCCTATCTACAAGCAATATTAATCACCACCTTTTCTTTCATGATATAATTTGTTTTTTTTATGTTTCATAACTTTAAAAAAAATGAATTTTACTTATTTTTTATTTAAATTAATATTTTTTATATAATTTTTTTTTTTAATTCATTTCTAATAAAATAATACTTTTAAAAGCAACTCAACAACACTCTCAAAGGCATAAAAGTGAAGACTAGTATGAGAATTTTTACAACTTCATTGTTATCAAAGGTAAGGTTCAGCATCTAATCAAAATTTAAATGCAGCCCCACAAAGATCTACTCGACGTCGGCAGCTTCGGTCCAGTAGCTGCTGAGAGGTTCTGGGTCTAATCCAACTATCGAGCAAGTCATCCATCATTCTGTGTGAAGGATATTTCAGTTCCCTCCACGGAAAGAATATTTAAGATACTGAAAGTCTGACCTTTTCCTTTTCACAAGGACCAAGAAATTAAGTATATCAACATTAATTTTTTGGCTTGAAAACCCTCCTCTGTATCCAGAATATCTTTCTTCGAAAAAGGGCAGATCGTTCAGTCACTTTTGCATCCGGCTTCCCTCTTGTGGAAGAAGCTTGTGTTTCCTCTTTTTCTTTATCCGATTCTTGAGACCGACACCTACCTGTTCTTGAACCTTCTGCTGAGCTTTAACCCTTTCATTTGAAGTACCTTGTCATCCTTACTGGTCTTGTGGCTCTGGTTGGATTGATACAATGGCATCGCATGTGCTTTTTTCTTGTTCTATACATCTTCTGTGGCGAAGGGCTCAACGCTTCTCCAGCCGAACCACCGATTTCTACGATTTCATGATGCTATTTCACAAAATAGACAGCCAATGCTGCTCATTCTTCCATCGAGTTCGTTCCCACCTAGATGGTGATCAGACTGGTTGACACTTCAATGCACCAAGTCCGGAAACTTGATACGTTGAATCTTGCTTTTATAGTTTCTTCGAATGGAGGAAGAATCAGAGGATGAAGAAGTGGAGCTATGCGAATAAGAAATCAGAAAGGGTAATAATTTGCCGTTTCTTGTTTTAGCTCTCAAACACAAGGCCTTCTCCGTTAGCGGCAGATTTGGTTGTTGCTTTTGAAGGCATACAACATTCTTCCAAACTTGTATCGTTTATAAGTAAACTTCCTTTGCTTCAATTATTTTCATTAAGCATTTCCTCCTAGTTCGCATGCAGGCATAATCATTAAGCAGTAACAAGAAAAGAATTTGGAAGTTGCTCAAGTGCCAATCAAAAAAATAACAAATGTAGCAATCATTCGAGATATCAACACCATCAAAGTATTTAAACTATTGTCTTGATCTAAGCTATTCCCAGAAAGGATGGAAAAACAAAACAAAAAACAAGTTCAGTTCCCAACAAATGATGATATTCTTTATAAGACTCACTGAAGATTATGCCAAATATGCAATACATGGTCAAAGTAAAAACTGTAGCAGGCCTCACGACCAACTACCACCATCATCCACTACAGGTTGAGGTAGGGGAGCAGGAGCAGGAGCAGCAGCAGCACCCCAATCATCCAATCCACCTGCTGCCGAGGAAATAAACAATTCAAGCATGGAACAGGACAACTCAAGAAAACAATGTTGAAATAACAAACGTAGAATGTGAGAAAGCAAGTGGTACAGTCCGCAGACTAACACAAAGTGCCTTCACCTGAATCACTGGCACGCAAATTAATCAACAAAACACAAATTCCATACCTTGGTCTGGTGTCAAGCTTGTTGTAGCAGGTGCATCAGGAATCGGTATTGCTTCATTGGTCCATCCACCATCAGCAACAGGATTAGACCAGCCATCAGTGGCACCACCCATATAGTCAGCTCCAGTAAGTGCATAGTCAACTGGAGCAACCACATCTTCCTCCTCCTGTGGTTTTGTTTCCTCAGGCTCCCTGTAGAAAAATAAATCAACCTGCCAAATAGGAAAAATAGATGGACATCAGAAAACTAGAAGATAAGATATAAAATCGCATGATAATTTATGTTGACAAGGACCTGATGTATAAAACATTAAGAACAAGATGTCAGTCAAGGTTTCCTTTTTTAGCAAAGAGAACATGAGTGTGCATATTGGAGAGGAGAATTTATGTCTTATTGGAATTTCAAACAAGAAAATGTCATACAGAACTCACCATCATGTCCCACTTGTGCCCTGGACGAATGGTGCCACGCATTTGGAGAACCATCCTTGCCAAAAGCCAAAATAGACACCCAATGCTGTGCTTCCCCTTGTTATTGGCTGGAATACCAATATCCACATAACGCATTGGTGAGTCAGTGTCACAGAAAGCAATGGTTGGGATATTTCCCAAGGCTGCTTCTTTGATTGGCTGCAATATATAAAAAAAAAAAAAAAAACAATGGTTAGAAGCAAGACAAGGAAAACAAACCACGAGAAAATCAGAAAACGCTATAGAAAGCTGCCCTCTTCAATGAGAGACATCAATAATTGCCAACAACAATTCACCTGGTGGTCAGTCCTTGGGTCGGTAAGGACGAGAAGACGAGGCTCACAGAAGGAAGTTTGGAGCTGATTTGTAAATGTACCAGGAGTATGCCTTCCAGCAATAGCATTAGCACCAGTGCATTGAGCAAACTTCAAAACAGCTCTCTGACCATAGGGCCTAGCTGACTGAACAATAATGTCTTGTGGGTTTTCAATGGCAACAATAACCCTGGCAGCCAATAGAAGTTTATCCCATGTCTTCCCAAGGTTGATGATGTAAATTCCTGTAACAATAATTACAAAGCAACTCAAAACACAGAATCAAAGCACATCCTATCATATCTAATTTAACAGAATAATATTTCAAAAGCAACCAAGAACAGCATCTCTACAAGCACATATATGGTTTAAAAGCAAAAAGAAATACTTAATATAAAAAACACACTCTTTTTAAGTTAAATTATCTAAATTAAGATTAAGATTCAATATAACCAAATTCAATAATCTAAGTAATCCTGATTAACAACTAACCAAAATTCAATGAGTAAACCTAATCAAACATACTGCACAAAATCACTTTCCAAAAACACTCATCCACTGGAAGTTTGGATCGAGTCCAAGAAATCCAATGGCTGAAATTCTTCTACAAGCTGATTCCGGAAAAAGATTTTCTGCAAGATTACATACCTTGTTCAAAAAACATATTCCTACATTTCTCATCCAAAAACACCAAGAAAAGCAGAAAACATTAAGGCAAAAAAAACAGAAACCAAACATGGAAAACGGAGCCAATTCATCACTTGACAAAATCCCATCTAGAAAAAACTAAAATAGAGCCCAAAAAACCTTGTTCTTTCAGACACTAACTGCACACAAAACTCAAAACTAATCATTTCACTAACAAGGAAACGGTGTTTAACTTCGTGTTTTGTCGTTATAAGTAACTAACCGTCGTTGCGGCGCTTGAAAACGTAACGTTCCATTTGGAAATTACAGTTCTTGGTGCCGAGGTGGACTTCAGCAGCCAACATCATTTGAATGTCGGCTTCTTTCTGCGACAGCTCCCGTGGTAGTGCTGGTGGTGCCGTGTTCGTCGCCATGATTTCGTCCTCTGGAGAAACTAACCCGCAGAAGCTTGGATTTTGTGCAGCAAGAGAGAAAAAATCAAGCCGTTGGCGTTGTTACAAAGAAGGTGTTAGACTTTGCTTATAAACAAGACGATGATAAAGAAGAGTAAAAGAAGAAACCCTAGATGTAATATTTTTTTGGTTAATTACTGGGTTACCCTTTTGAAGATTGGTCCAGAGCGACTGCCTGCTTCACTGAGGTGCGTTTTTTTTTTTTTCAATTCAATTTCATTTTTTTAGCCACTTTACAAGGTATTTTTAAAAAAATATATTTTTATAAAAACTGATTTATTTTTAATTTTTTATATATATATTTAAAGTATCATAAAAAACGTATTTGTTGGTGTTTAGCTATATTTTAAAAAATAAATTGAAAAATAATTTATTAACATTTTTTATCAAGTTTATTAAAAGAATAATGATTAAATTTAATAGATAAAAAAATTAAAATGAATGGAATTGAAAAAAATAATTTTATAAATTATTTCAAATAAAATAAATAAAATTTTATAAATTATTTAAAATAAAATAAATAATAAAAAATGATGATCAGATTTGATAAATAAAAAATTAAAAAATAATAAATTAAAAAAATTACATAAATTATTTTAAATAAAATAAATATCATTCAAAAGAATAGAAACCAAGTTAGGTAAATAAAAAATTTAAAAGTTGATAAAATAAAAAAATCAATTTTATAAATTACTTAAAATAAAATAAATAATAATTAAGGACCAGATCTGATAATTAAAAAAATTCAATTAAAAAAATGATAAAAAAAGAATGTAAACCAAACTTAATATAAAAATCAAATTCTTAAGGATAAAATAAAAAATCAATAAAAAATTTAAAATAAAATAAATAATAATCAAAATATTGAAGATCAAATTTGATATAATAATTAAATAATATGATATTTTTAAATTTTTATAACTTTTAAAAAATATATTTCGCATAAAATAAAAAGAAAACACTTTCTAAAAAGTCAAGCTAAATTTTTCTTTAACAATAAATTATTTTATTTTAACTCACTTTATTAATAATAAATAAACATAAAAAAATTTAAAAATTAATTTTTAAAAACCTATTTTTCATGAAACAAGTAAAGTTTTAATTTCATCCTCAATTTTGTTTTTTTTGTATAATCACTCAATATGTTTTTTGAATGAACTAAATAAGGTATTGATTCGAGAATTTTTTTTATTTTGACAATTTCATGTTTTCTTTCTTAATTATCCTCAAGTTTTTTTATTAATATAATACATTATATTTATATGATATTGATCAAATTAATCGAGTTATATCAAAACAATTATTATATAATTTAATTTTAAATTCAAGCAAGTTAATAAACTGCCTATAAAGATTTCAAATTTGAACTGTCAAGCTGGTTTTAATAATAATATTAAATACTTTTAAAAGATTTTAATTTTTTTATATTTTTTTTTAAATTAATCTATAAACAATAAATGCGTGCACATGTAAAAATATTTTGAAAGATGAAAGGTTGAACTGATAATTTACCGATTCATATTTTTGCTCAGGTGATGTATTTAAATCATTCAGAAAGTAGCTTGAATATCCAAATAAGTCGACTAGTAACTTGGACAAGACTCGATCATCGATTGATTTTTATTTATATCCAAAACAACGTTGTTGTTTTAATTTATTTATTTTCAAGATTTTCTTATTCAAAATAATATCATTTCATTAAAACCCTCAGCACTCTCGTCCAATCAACAACTGACTTGTATTCAACTTGCAATATGAGCTTTTAATCGGGTCGTAGACCGAATTGGATGTTTTAAATATGTTCTAAATATGAAATTTCAATAAATAAATTTGTTCGAGTAGTGTTCTTTAGCACCCAAGCATGGCGGTATGGACCCAGATATTGACTCAGTCCTTCATGTTCTGTGAAGTTCCTCCATTTGGGATTCTTCCTTGTAGTTGATTGGAAGATAAATTAAGTACTCGAGATAAGTACTCGAGATGCAGAAGTCCTTTCATAGATGTTGGGATCATAGCAGACGAGTTGTTGTGGATAAATCCAAGTATTCCAAGCCTTTCAACTCGCCGAATACTACTGGAATCTGTCCTTGCAGCTTGTTGTGAGATAGGGAGAGATTGAGTAAATTCTGCAGGACTCCAATGGTGATAGGATGTCCAGAAACAGGCCTCTTGGAGTGGAAAGACCCCCCCAAGCATGGTGCTATGGACCCAGATAGCCCATTCTTACTGAGAGCTATGACACATGTGCTCCTTAAATTACTAAACTCATTTGGATTAGAACCGTTTAGACTATTGTTCATAACATAAAATCTTTGGAGATTCTGTAGTCTTCCAGCTGTTGAAGGAATCGAACCAGTAATGTTGTTGCTTAGCTCTAAGTCTCTGAAGCTGCTCGATTCCTTGAGGGATCCTGCCCTTGAGTACGAAATCATTTGCCCAAAAATTTAGAAAAGAGTTTTAGAGATTTCCTATAGATGCTGGAAGAAAACCATCTAACGGATTATTGCCAATCCACAGCAGTATCAAATTTCTACAATTCGTCAAAGAATCAAGAAAGCCAAGATTTTTTGAAGGTTCGCTTGTCAAACAATTTCTCTGAAGACTAGCTTTTGGAGGAATTGGAGGCAACAAAGATTCATCGGTACAAAAACTGTTAAATGAGTTCTAGAACAGTGAGTTTTGAGACATTGGAGATGGAACTTGGAAATGTTACCCTCAGATTACTTGATCCCATATAAACATCTTGAAGCCACCTGCCGAAACTTTGTGGAAGATTGCCTGAAAGTTGATTGCTAACAAGACCAGTGATTCCAATTGATGAGCTGTTGAAAATACTCGATGGAATGTCACCAGTTAGGTTGTTCGGTAAGAGACCTAGCTCCTCCAGGTATTGAAGTTCTCCTATTTCTTCCGGAATTCCCCATCCAATGCATATAATACACTATCTCAGTCATGTAATTCTAACTACCATGTTGCTCCAGAGGGATGTGTTCAAGCCATATAATTTTAAGTTCTGGAAAAAGAAATTGCACTCGAAATGATGCTGTACAGTTTTAGCTTAGATGTTGAAAATTCCAGGTGGAATACGATCTGATCTGTTAGAGGGTATTTGTTTATATGGCAGCTTTTGTGTTTAAAACAAACCGTAGTTTCAATGTGTTTGGTTAATGTTAAACTTAATTTATTGTTTGTGGGACTCATGAAAAATTACATTGCAATCACAGGTTTGTTGAAGAGCTACTTCTCCCCTTCTCTTGTGGTCTCTCCACTATTTACTTATGCCACTCTAGTAAAGGAAGACACGAAGCAACTTTCCACAAAGGGTCATTGGTATTGGCATTATTGTCATTTCGGAGGCGAAGGGAGGTGACAAGGGGGGCAGATAGATGGAGTGGTTGAGACGGACGAGGCAGAGGAAGGAAGGAGAGTGGAGGAGGAGAGGCCAACGATGGCAAACGTGGGAAATGGAAGGGTGGGAAGAGGAAGGGACTCTAGAGAGGCATCTAAGAGAAGATCATCTGGAAGAGAAGAGAAAGTGGTGGTGGAGACTCTGGTGATTGGGTTTGGAAATAGAGGGTTGGAGCTGGGGTCTTGCAGGTTTGGGAAGCGAGATTTCATAAGCCATGAGAAGGGGCGAGAGTTGCAATTTTCTGGCATGAAGTAGAGTTATGGGGGGGTTAATGGAGGGGAGAGGAGATTTGCGAGCAGGTGAAGCAGTTATTTATTATGTTCAGCTGCTTGATCTGCTAGCCAATAGGACATAAATATACTGAGCAGAGTTAAAAAAAACTCAAACTCAAATTTTATTTAAATATTGTAAATATATATTAGTTATTTTATAACCTTAATTTAAAAAATATTTTTAACCAAACACATTAAATTATTTTTTTATTCGACCTCAATTTTAACCAAATATATATAAATATTAAATTACCATAAATCAAAAATAATTTTTATAAAATAATTTTATTCAAACTATAATCATAAAATCTACTACAATAACCAACACACTATCTATTAGCCTCCATGGTCCAACCTCCGGACTATGAAGACTGTCTGGGTCCTTGGGAATATTATGTATCGACATATAAACACAACATCTTAAGACCATTAAGATAAACATTTTACAGAAGATACGTGCATAGCTGCATATGGCATTGAAAAATCGTGTTTCAAACAGGTAATTCACAGAAATGTCAGGAGCTAAACAGAACGCCACACCTATCAATTTGTGGCGCCAAGGCAACGTCTGAAGCACTGTCACGCTGCCGATTTCTGAAGGGATACTTCCTGTGATTTAAGTATATGGTTTCAAGTTTCCTGCACATGCCTAAACTAAGTGGGAATGGACCTTGCAATCGATTCTTGGAAAGATAAAGTTCTGTGAGGTTTGGCAGATTGTAGCCCTTATCCTCTGGCAAATTGCGTGATAAGTTATTCTATGATAAATCAATTCCTTCTTGAATATGGCAGATGGAATTCTCCCTTTTAGGCCACTAGCAGCCATGGAAAATATTTCCAGTCCTTGAAGCCGCTGGAATTTCATCGACAAAATCATTAAACCACATATTAACAAGCATGTACTATGGAACTCAGTACGTACCAATATTGAATATATCATGATGGGTATATCATGATATAGATTGATAAATTCAATAAATGTGATGTCGTCGGACTAGCAAAAATCGAGGGTTTTGAGTCATTATATAGAAATTTGCCACATCTGAATAGAAACAACATGCCGCAAACAGACTACAGAGATAATCTAGTGTATGTTTTTGTGGACTAATGGGATAAAAACGGGTTTGAAAAGAAGTTTCTTCATGTCAGATCAGCATGGTAACGAAAAATGCTATTACTTTCCATTCAATCTTTGGACTGGACTCGAGTTTTTATAGAAAATTCTTGGGTCCAATTATATGAGACTAGCTTCGCTCGAATTAGGCTTGAAAACTATGCTTGATTGAGCTTTATTATTTTTCTCTAATTTTGTAAATTTTATAACTTTTAGCAATCTTTTCTTTTTTGTTTTAAGATTCTGGTTTTTCCTATCTTATTAAGGCCTTTTACAAGCCTATATGAGGACTTGTAAACCACCGATTATTATTTTAATTCGATGAACTTGAGAATTTAATTACACTAGCTATTTGCTACCAAATAAAATGATTATCTAACATGTTGTATCTAAGCGAGGTATCACAGATTAAAAGTTTTTGGTTACTGATTGCAAATATTCCAAGTTGAGCTCATTTGTGGTTGCCCTTGAGGCCTCTCAACGAAATAGCTAACCTTTGTGTCCAACATGAACACATTCTGTGTCCACACTCCAAATTCAGAGCCCCATTTGTAGACAGCTGCAAAAAAAAGAAGTCAAAATTCTTGTCTAAATCTCTTATAGTACTAGACATAACTAGTGGCATGGAGTGGGTTTGGGCAGCAGCTTGATTGCAATTACATCAAGTTGTTTTTTTTTTTTTTTTGGAAAAGTATCTTTAAAAATATTGACTGTATTTCTAGAAGAAATCCTAGAGAAAGTAGTAAGGAGTACTGAGTTTTAATCTGTTATTTATAAAAATTAAAAAAATTAAATTAATATTTTTTAATATTTTTAGATTGTTTTTAACTGATATCAAAAATAAATTTTAAAAAATAAAAAAATATTATTTCAATAATTTTCAAAATAAAAATACTTTAAAAAATAAATGTGGTTACACTCTCAATTGCCCTTTAATTCCGATTAAAACTAACAAATTCTAGCGACACAGGAAAAGGGAAAAAAAAACACAAATGGTAGGAGAACAAGTACCTGACATAGTATTAATGCCAAGGACTAACAGCTTAAGCACAGTGAAGTTCCATACTCTGAATGGATTGTTGAACATTGACAAGCTTTCAAGATCTTGCAATTGAATTAGAGACATATTGTTGAAAATCAATAGTTGATGCATGGTATTGGAACCAGACAGCTGGTTGTTTTCCAAGTGATAGTAACTCCATTGTGTAAATACCGCCCAATCTAGAAGGCACCATTCCTGTGAACTTGTTGTCTTTGCACAAAAGTATTCTCAAACGTGATAACTGCCCTAGTTTACCAGGTAAATGTTCTGGCTAATGATTATGTAAATCTTTAATGCTCAGCATGTAAATAATTATAAGGTTCTAACTTGAAATCACATAGTACTAGACATAACTAGTGGCATGGAGGGGGTTTGCGCAGCAGCTTGATTGCAATTGCATCAAGTTTTTTTTTTTTTGTTTTTTTGTTTTTGGAAACGTATCTTTAAAAATATTGACTGTATTTCTAGAAGAAATCCTAGAGAAAATAGTAAGGAGTAGTGAGTTTTAATCTTTTTTTTATAAAAATTAAATTAATATTTTTTTAATATTTTTAGATTGTTTTGAACTAATATCAAAAATAAATTTTAAAAAATAAAAAAATATTATTTTAATAATTTTCAAAGTAAAAAAACTTTAAAAAATAAATGTGGTTACACTCTCAATTGCCCTTTAATTCCGATTAAAACTAACAAATTCTAGCGACACAGGAAAAGGGAAAAAAAAACACAAATGGTAGGAGAACAAGTACCTGACATAGTATTAATGCCAAGGACTAACAGCTTAAGCACAGTGAAGTTCCATACTCTGAATGGATTGTTGAACATTGACAAGCTTTCAAGATCTTGCAATTGAATTAGAGACATATTGTTGAAAATCAATAGTTGATGCATGGTATTGGAACCAGACAGCTGGTTGCTCTCCAAGTGATAGTAACTAATGATTATGTAAATCTTTAATGGTCATTATATAAATAACTATAAGATTCTAATTTGAAATTACAGAAAAAATAAATTTTTTAATTTTAAATTCTTACTACTCGACTATCACCTAAATAATTAATATTAAAAATAATAGTACCAAAACATGTTGAAGGCTTAGTATTGTTATTATATTATTTTCTAACTTGATACTTATATAAATTTATATTATTTTATATTTAATTTTATTAAATAAATAAAAATATTAAGATTCAAATTTGTAATTATTTAATTATTAAAACTTTAATATCATGTTTAAAAACTATTTTAATTTAATAACTTAAAATAATAAATATAATTTATATTATTTTTCAAAATAATCAAATTCAAGACAAGCCATCATGTAAAGCGGAACAAGAACAAAGATGAATGACCATTTCATTTCCATCGATCTCCGGCGATGAAGAGAGGAGGGGACAGAGAGTGAATGCGTTTTCCGATTAGGAGACATATTTATATGATTCAGTGTATTTTCTTTCTTCCTTTCAAGGAGGGTCATAGATTGTCTTGTTTTTTGGTACAAAGTCAACCACTGTGGGCTCAATGCAGCTCTAAATTTCCAGCTCGCCAATCAAGTGAACAAGTTTTGTAGACTCCATAGTCATCAAACTCTCTGTTGCCTGTGAAGAAGGAAGTGGTCGGCAAACGAGAAACAGACACGGACAAGAATGTGCACACTAACAAAAATCTTGATGGATCGACTTTCAAAATATGTTTAGCAACCGGGTAAGGCGTTTGAAACCTTTTCATATTAATTTAAATAAATATTTAATGATTTGATGCAAAATTAATAATATTTGAATTAGAGTTCTCAAGATGAGATTTGAGGAAAATTAAAATTAGTTGTTAATTATTGTTATGAATAATTAAATAACTAGATAAATTTGTTAAATTGAATCAAAAAATTTGAATGGTTAATAAAGCTTAAGTGTTGGTCATTAAGAGTCAAAAGGGATGTTTGATGAATTTGTATTATTCTTAAAAATTATGTTGAAATTATAATAACCAAACATCTGGGTGGTGGTTTAAATGATTAATTATATTTTTATATAATAAATATGAATTTTAATGTTTTAAAAATTTAATTTTTTTAAGAAATTGATGAAATTAGAATGAATTCTACTTGCATAATACTTGTAGTAATGTGATGAAGGGTTGATTGTTGATTTGAAAAGAAAATTATAGTTAATTGAAAATAAAACAGACTCCCTATCTTAAAGGAAGCATTCAATCAATTGAAGAAATTAAAAATGATGAATAATTTGAATAAATTAATATTTGAAAAGAATATAATTTATGATGAATTAATCATGAGATGATTAATTGGTAATTGATTTTTAAGGATTTTAATTAAAAAATATATCATTATATTTTTGGTATCGATAACCAAAGATGAAGGAATGGTATATTTTAATTACTCATTAAATTCATTAAGTTGTATTAAAAAAAATTATATTATATTAATTAATTAATGATGGTATAAAATGATTTCAGGATCCTTGCAGTTTTGTGAGGATTAGTGGATTATGAAACCTCTTGGGTTTTGTATTTTATAAAAGCATAACTGATGTTACATATTTTGTATATTTTTTGGATGGTAACATATATGTAATTATTTTAATGTAATTATTATTATGCTAGGAATTTTATGAGATGTTGGACTTAAATATTAGTTAAATTTATAATTACCTAATGTAGATTTTTTCTTTGATAATGTTTTTTTTTTAATTTTGAACATATTAGTTAAATGTTACTTGGTTTAAATTATATGTTGTTATATTCCAAATATTTTGTAGATGAGTCTTAGTTTAATTCATGTAGTAGTTAAGTTAAATACATAATACAAAATATAAATAATGTGATGAGATAATCTATAATGTGATGAGTTCAAAAAGATTGGATAATAATTAAAATATTAATTGATTATTTATTAAAGTATAACAGGTTTAGCTAATACATGAGATCTTTTGATATAGTAAAGACTTTGTCAAGATTTCAATAAAATCTTAAATCATGGTAATAAAAAATAAATTTACATTGTTTTTAGATTTGTTATATGAAATTTATACCTAAGTACAAGGATGTAAAAAAAAGAAGCTAAATCCATAGATATAAGAACTGACTTAGCCTATTATCTTGTTTAAGATTTAGATCATGGATTAAACATGTTATATTAAATTAACTTAAATTAATTTACAAAAATATTATTTAAAAAAAATTAAAAAAATATTATTAAAAAAAAATTAAACTGAGCCTGTAGGTTTTGATAAGGTTATGAATTTACCTGTTAAAATAACAAGATTTGTTCAAATTAATTCTAGACTAGCTTGGATGAGGTTGCATATTGAACCTTTTAAGTTAACAAAGTTTGACCAAATTAATTGACGAGATTGAAAATAGATGACCAAACTAATTCCTAACCAATTTTATATAAGACCTCCTTGAGATAAGGCTGAATCAATAGATCATTAAATTTATTAATTTAATCATTGATATACATCAAAGTATAGTTATTAAATCTGGATGGGAATTAACCTAGTTAAAAGATCGAGTTTTAGGTTTTATAGATCAATACAGGTCAACTCGGATTAATCGGGAAAATTTTAAAAAAATATTAAAAAATTTAATATTTCATATAAAGAAATTAAAAAAAAATTCATATAAATATAAGTTATACATGTTGTAAATAATAAAATTTAAAACAATATTTCAAAAAAATTATCCTACATTAAAAAGATATTATATTATGCTTTAAAATTGAAGTATTTAAACTAAAATTTTTCTTATTCCACATTTAAAAAATATTTTTTTTTTTGTGAATATAGATTATATATATTAAAAAGCGCTTCAAATCTCACATTGAAAAAAATAAAATTTTTCTTGGAAACATTATAGTATATATATTAATGGGTTTCAAATCCCACATTAAAAAATATATATTTTTTTTTTGAAAACATAGAATATATATATTAAAAGGTTTTAAATTTTATATTAAAAAAATAAAATATTTTTCTAATAGTTATATAGTGAATTTTAAAAAGTGTTAATAACCAACTAAAAAAATATTAAAGAAAAGTTATAAAAGAAAAATCATATTAAAAAAAAATAACATGTCTTTTTTAAATTTGCCCGGATTATAAGTTGATTTGTTAGGTCTATCAAATTTAACCGGTCATTGCACCTATGGCTTTTTAATAAATTCAGATTTATTTAATTATTAGGTTAATCTGGTTTACCTACTTGACTATTTTAGATTTAATAATTATGGGTTAAAGGTAATGTTATTTAATTAATAGGGGTGCTTGAGAGTGGTTTAAGTTTTATTTTTATACATGTTTTAAAATAATTTTTATTTTAAAAATATTAAATTAAATTTTATTAGTGTTTTTTATAATTTTAATGGATAAATATTAAATATTAAAAATAATATTTTAATATATTTTTAAACAATAAATTATTTTAAAAATCACTCATCAGTACGAATTGTACAATCCGAAACATGCTATTGGTAGAAAACATATAACAAAAAATGGGTAGAATAAATGTGAGATATCCATCGCTTTCACGTGTGAACCCGAGGGCCTTTCTACTTACCAAGAAGGAACCTCCCTCCCTCCGTCTCTTTGCCCTTGCTTTGTTTTTTCTCTACCTTGAGTCCTTGACCCTTTCCTTTCTTTTGTTTTCTTCGCCTAATACTCTCTCTCTCTCGCGATCAAAATCAAAGACTAAGAAAATTGATTTTCTTGATCTGATTTTTTATATTTACAAACGTCGATTACCAGTAATTATGGCCACCACTGGAAACAAGAATATCAATGCTAAATTGGTGAGTTTTTAAGCTTCTTTCTTTATTTTATATGGATTATCGTTATCTGGGTGTGATTTAATTTTGAAGAATTTTGGTTCCATTATTAATTTGTAGGTATTTATTTAGTTTTTTTTATGCAATTCCTGATGTGGGTTTTGTTTCGTTTTGGAAATTTTTATAATTTCAGCAAAATCTGATGTTATTTTTTCTGGACTTTTTGTTGTTTTTGTGATCGCAATTGAGAACTGAGTTAGCTCGTCGTAATTGTGAATGTTTTGTGTGTTCTGTTGTGGGTTTCCGATAAATTTTAAGGATCTGATATGAATTTGTGTAATTCTGATCGCTTAGCACTGTTTTGGGTTATAAAATTAAATGTACAACTTAAGCAAGCTAAGTCTTGATGTTATCTACTACATGTGAACAGGTTTTGTATTCTGGTGATATTTTTTCTTTTGTACAAGGAATCAAGTGGGATTTATACATTAGGTTAGTCGTTTTATGAATTGCCTTTGTAGCATTGTTCATGTGCAAATATTATATGCTTTAGCCCCTGCTTTATGAGTCCGAGATTGAGACTTGTTAGGGGTTCATTTATCTTCGAATCCCAGACGCATTGTTTGTCATTTGTGTCTGTTTTGGCTTGTAGAGAATTTGTAGTATGTCCTTCATTTCTTTTTGCTTAACTGAATTTAAGGTGGCTGTGTTTCTCCATTGCTTTGGTTTGACTTTTTTTTGGCTGTTTTTTGAAATAGATCATGGATTTTTTTGAAATTCAATATTTGGTTTATGGTTGCTTTGTGCTGCAGGTGCTTCTCGGGGATGTTGGTGCTGGTAAGTCCAGTCTCGTATTGCGTTTTGTCAAAGGACAGTTTGTTGAGTTTCAGGTTAGTGTGTATTGGACATTAGGGGGTTATAACATTGGTAGCAGAAATTGTCCTGTTTGATTTTGGAGGATGACTTTTGCTGTCGGTATGTTATTGTAGGAATCAACCATAGGCGCTGCCTTTTTCTCACAAACATTGGCTGTCAATGATGCAACTGTAAAATTTGAGATTTGGGACACAGCAGGCCAGGAGAGATACCACAGCCTGGCTCCAATGTACTACAGGGGAGCTGCTGCAGCAATCATTGTGTATGATATATCTAATCAGGTAAGGTTGCTAATTCCCAAACCTGATGCATGCCATTCCCCTCTGAGCAGCATTTACTTTAAGAAAATAGTTATTATGTCTAGGTTTCTATTATATACTGTGTTATATAAGGAAACATTTGACCTTTTGGCTTTAGCAGTCTGTAGTGTCAGTCTGCAGGTCTAAGGGTTTATAGCTCAGGCCTCTTGCTCCAATATTTATTTGCTTGAAGGATATGGAAGAAGTGGGAAATGTTTGGCAATTTGAATTTCATCCTCTTCATGTAGGAAGAATTTCATATCAAGGCGACAAATTTTCATTTTGCAAATCTTTGCATCAAGAGCCTTCATTGTTGAATTGATTTGCTCAGTGTGCTTCTGCCGCCTTTAGTAGTATCAAAACTACCACGTTTCGTGTTTTAAGTTAGCTGTATGCTTTCCTGTTATTATATCAAGGCTGCTGATTTTCTTTGTGATGTGTGTGCACGTGCTCTGGAGTGACAAGTTTGTAGTATTTTTGCATGCCTCAGACAAAGATGTCATTGCTAATGGCACCTTTAAATTTTTCCCTCTTTTGAAAAAGTTAATATCATCTATAATTCATATTTTCTGTTTCTGGGGAATAGATGAAAGATATTCAGGTTCTAACATCATTCACCGTGAACTAATTTTAACTAGATAGGTGACCTGTGTCATGGTGCATTTTCCTTTGTAGTTACACCATGCTAACATACCCTCTTGCCCCATTCGGTTCTCTCTCATTAAAAATCCCAGTTATAGGAAAAGTCTCTCTTTCAGTTTTTCCTTTAAGATTATATATGACAATAACAGATCTCAGTTAACGCATACAACTAAAGGTGGTTTAAGGTGTTTACTTGTCAGGCAGTCTAACTATTTCTTTGCTGTTTTCATGTCCTGTGGTTTATGTCCCTCTTCCCCGAGTGGCAGAGCCTACCCTGCTCTCCAGCATGCTGGAAGATCTTTCTCTTCCACATTTTCCTCTTGTTTCTCCCTCCCCTTGCAAGGATATGTGTCCCTTCCATTTTGTCTTGTTCCTTTTCAAAATTGTGCTTGTTTTCAGAAAATAAAGAGTCAATATCAGCTTCGTTCTATAGCTCAAAAAACTGAGTCGCTCACCTTCATCAAGAAATGAAGGCAATATTGCATGAAAGTGCTTTGGCTTGCCTGGTTTTAAAAGTTTTCAGAGTTGTCTTGAAAATCTAATGGCTCTTAGAAATGGTTCCTTCATGTAACATTATTGGCTGAAAAAGATGACTGCCACCACTTTATTTAAATTGTTTTACTAAGTTGGTTGATTTCATGTAGTCACTAAAATTCCAAATCTTGATTCTCTTGTAGGCCTCATTTGAGCGGGCAAAAAAATGGGTTCAAGAACTTCAGGCACAAGGTAGTTTTTACATGTTTGCTTGTATAAATGTGTTTATGGCTGTTCTTGATAGCCTTCTTCATGTGGCATTTTTGCGTCCTGTTGCTGATATTACTGTTAAATTACCCTTATTTTTCTTGAACTGTATTCTATCCGTATCTTTTCCTTTCTTTTGTTACCGGAAGCTTCAATCATTATATTCTGCTTGCCATGTAGGCAACCCAAATATGGTTATGGCACTTGCAGGGAACAAAGCTGATTTGCTGGATGCAAGGAAGGTTACTGCTGAGGCAAGTAGTTCTTTTTCTGTGATAGTGACTTCTTACTAGTTGATTTTTTATCTTTAGTAGGTCCTTTAAATCATGAAAGGTATAGCAGCTTATTGTCAAGGATATAGGAAATTGAAAAGAAACTGGAATGATTTTTTATTGGTTTATATGAGGTGACTTGGACAAGGTAAACATGTCCTTAAAGATCCTTTTTGGCATAGATTACATGGGAAAAGTTATCTGCAAGAAGTTCTCTCTTTTTCTTTTTTCTTTTTGAGTTCTAACAATTTGTTACATAATTTTTACCTTTTACAGAAATCATACCTTAGCATTTATTGAATAACTTGGCTAGTTCATTTAGAGATCTGCTAGGAATCTTCACTTGGAGAAATAATTTTCATGCAGGAAGAAATGTTATGCAATGGCACATATACAAGCCTGTACCTTATTTGTGTATTTTCCATTAAAAAAATTTCTTATAATTCTTTCTTTTAAAGACTTATTCTGATCTGCAACCCTCAAATTATTGATGATCTAATGGCGATCTCTATGCTTATACTTGAGCCTGTCCGTGAATGTTTGCTGCTTTCTCTCTGTGTTCTAAAGGAACATCTTATAGGTGCTCTAACCAGGTCATTCATTAATGCTTTGCAGGAAGCACAAGTTTATGCCCAGGAGTATGGCCTTTTCTTTATTGAAACATCAGCAAAAACTGCAACCAATGTCAATGACATTTTCTATGAAATAGGTATGGGATAGGTTTAAATATTTGTTGGTCGAAAATAGAAAACAAAGACCTAAATTGTTTCTAAAGTGAGTTCAATATTTATCTTCCAATATGTGTATATGAAGTTAATCTTGGGTACAAATGAAGGATGAGAATATTTTGCTCAAAACTCAAGAAAAACTTGATCATATTGGATTATTTAATTGCTCTTTTGTTAATGCACATTTACTATCTCTTTTCTATAATTTGATGGTGATTATTTTGGTTTTCTGGCCATTATATGTGCAGCAAAAAGACTACCTCGTGTACAGCCAGCACCAAACCCTTCTGGTATGGTTCTTATGGATAGACCTACTGAAAGGACAGCAAGTGCATCTTGCTGCTCTTAAATACCTGAGTGACAGCGGTATTGGTGCGTATCTGTATCTTCTTTGTAGTTCTTGTGGTGCTCTCCCTAGAAATCTATGTTTGATAATCTTTGGTGCGTTTGTGTATTAAGAATTTCCTTTTCAACCAGTGAAATGGAACTGTAGTGGCTTCTCGTGTAATGAAATGGCGTCTTTTTCTTTCACATTTTAAAATTTGTGGAGTGCTCCCGTACATAAATATATATTTATTTTTTTACTTTACAGAACCATTCTTTTTATGTAAAAAATTGCCGAAGGTTTGTTTTCTCGTAAGATGATGACTCATGGTGTAATTAATTAAGCTGCGAAGCACAATGTAAAACCTTTACGCCAATTTCAGCATCTTGCCTTGTCTTCATTCTTTGGCTGTTAGGTCACACACAAGTTGAAAATAAAATGGCCTATAATTGACCGCAAGCAGTCAAGAAAACGTTGGAAATTTCTATGGATTGGGATGTTGAACCGGATGGTTGAAACATCTAATTCATCCTTGATAGATGTCTGGGTTTCTGAAGCGGTAACTCAAGGATTCCAGGTTAGTATACGAGGAATCGGCATTCGTGCACTGGTTGCACTAATCTACTGTGTTAAAAATGGGTGTCTAGATTAAGTGATCGTGAAGGAAACTTCGCCGCTAGCTTCTGGAGAGATGACATGCGTCAACTTTTGATAAATCTTGTTCACAAAAACACCCTAAATTTTAGTCTCAAAGTAGATGCCATACGGTATTTTTCAGATTTGTGCAGCTCTGATTGGCTGCGCTGCATAGAACTTGTAGCTTACTAGCAACCAGTAAGGATAATCGGTAGCCTAACAGTACTTGAAGATTACTTTGTTTGCAAATGCTTTGTCACTTTCTGATCTGACCCCATCATATAAAAGAAAAATAGAGTTCCATGAAGCTTCTCCACTTGAATCTGTTCCTCTTCGACCACGCAAAGAGAATATAACAACTCATTTCTTAATCAGTTCAAAGCCTTAAAAGCATGATTATCTAGCCTGTTCAAAGACTTGACAAAGTACAAACTCAACATTAAACAAAGGGAAGTTGCAAAGTACACTTTAAAAAATCAATCAACCACCTACGCGCACCATTGGCAACTGCAAGAACTACCATTAACTGCCGCTTAATTAGGTCTTGTTAAATCCTTGAAAAGATGCAGCTGAAGCACAGTCCATTGGTCGAAAACCAATTCTCTCTTTCTCCATGTCATAGACAACCTCCACGTCTTGTTGCTGGAAGCTCCCCAAAACCCCAGCTGGTCCATAATCACCATCATCCATGGATTGGAACAGTAGGCATTTGACCACAGTAGAGTTTCTTGGGGCACTCATAGCATAGAAGTGACTTCCCTGGGACAAAACTAGACTCGCATTGTTCAAAAAATGGAAAGTTATTGAAGGGAGGAGATCACCCGTGAGAATGCTGTTGTTTGGACATGGTACCTTGTAACAAAGATCGAACCCGGTTCTCATCTCCATATCAGTGGCTCTAGGGTAATTTATTATTGATTGAAGAACAGAAAGAACCTGAGAATAGAATGGCTCAGGTAGGTGAGTGTAAGTGGTTCCTGAGTCAACCAACATGCCCCCATTACCAAGTGAATCAAACTCCCTCAAGCTTGATGGCACTTCAGTTGCACTGACATTACCTACAGTTATGGCCTCTAGACCAACGTAGTAGTAATTAGGGTACATGGGACTATTCAACATCGGAGTGAATTGCATATCATCTTTAGAAGTAAGGGCAATATCTCCTATAATTAATGGGCTTGAAATATTAGGATTGTTTGCGTATTTGAAGGCCAAGAAGCAATGTGAGAAGCCCTTTCGAAGAAAACCTAGTTGTGAAGGCAAAGAAAGTGCACCTCTACCAAACCCTGCAATCCCAATAGGTTCCCTATACGTAGACCCAACGCAACCAAAACAGAATCTTGGGATTTCTTGAGTGACACCAAGGTTTCTTCCATGAACCCTAAGCGTATCCCTAGTTAGTGTCCCAGTGACAACCCCTCCTGCACCGTAAGTGTAAGCAAATGGAGGGCATGGCCAAGAACATTTGGCTTTAACAAGGGTACTCAATGAGCATCCAGCCATAGTGCATGGATCCAAGGGGTTGTCAGAACTATGAACATCAATGCAGAAGGGACTGGTACAGGAGTCCCTATGTGATGAAGAAGAATGAGAAGGAGAAAAACTTGCCATCATCCTGTTGTTTCTATAATCATCACATTCTATGCAATCAAAAGAAAGGTTTCCACAAGGAACCCAAGTAAGGTCACTTCCAGTGTCCATATACACTTGAATGACTTGTGGGGGTGTGCCTATACTTAGAGATATCAGATACCCATCTCTAACTTCCCTCAATGGCTCCATCATGTCCAAAACATCCGTTAGTTGCTTTCTTGAAGAAGTGGAAGCTTTTGGATGAGGTGGATCGGAAGCCCTAGAAGCTGGGGTAAGACCAAGAATGAGTGAATTAGGGTTTCTTGGTCTTGCTAGGGACTGAATTGAATAGAAGAGCAGACTATTGACTAGGAGAAAGAAGAGAAAGGTGGTGATGTTGTTGAGCATAACGGCCATTGTTACCTCTTTGGTTGTGATTTGGGATGGAGCTATAGGTTTACGGGGGTGATCTATTTATAAGCCCAACCAAAGTCAAGGGTTTTTCTTCAGCTCTAGAGCAAACCAACAGATGTTGCATGGACGACAAAACCAGCTAGGGTTTTTGGTATAGATGTGTGTGCGCGTGCCACTTGAGAGAGAGGGAGGGTTACTAAATAAAATTAAATTTTCTTTTTAAAAAAACTAAAATTAATAAAATGTGCATGCATATTACTGATTGAAAATAGCAGCAAAAGGTGGCAAACGGCATTCCCGGGATGGATAAAATTACACCCGAAAATATAATCTAATTGTGTGTAAGAAATTAAAGAAGCATGCTAGCTTTCTATACATTAATAGCACTTTTGTTTTTTGTACCTGTGAAATAAAGAAAAATTATATATATGTGAAGAGGATCCCATGTGTTTTCATGAGCTTCGTCATGCACAAGCACGCCAAGAAGCTTTAATATGTGAAGAGGATCCCATGTTTACATGGCATGCATGTCTTATAATTAATTAATGTTGAGGGTTCATTATGGAAAAGTAATTAGTCATTTTCAATCTTTAATTAAAGATTGATTTATATTTACTGCGCTGGTAATCCCACAATTAAACTTTTCTCTCTGAAGGTAGGTTGAAATTGATGGTATATATTGAACAAATTAATAGCTAGGTATTTAGTTAGGGGCTTGGGCCCGGTCTTCTCCCTCGGGATTTCAAGTTTGAATCTTATTAACACCAATTTTTCTTAGCCACAGGACTTAATCCTGTAAAAAGATTAGTTCTGAACAATAAAGATTTTGTTTTATGTGCATAAACAGGATACCCTGAGTTTTTTAAAAAAAAAAAATATTAATAGCTAGGCAAAAATTTCCCTTGTTTGATGTTGGTGTTATACTATCATTCCAAACAAAATTGATCGCTACATTCATAGTTTTTTTTTTATTTTATTTTTTAGTTAAAATTGTAGTCCGGTTGAGGGAGAAATAAGATAGTTGAGGAACCCTTTTCATAATTAAATACGGAAAATCTAAGTTAATTATAATTAAGAGATATATATCACTTGATAATCTGTCTCAAGCTATTATATAGTAATACAAAAATATTTTTAAAATACTATCGAATAGTTTTTTAGTTAAAATGATTTTTTGATATAATATCAAATTTAAGTTATTAAATAGTCACAAGTTTAAATTTTATCACTTTAATTATTGGCTTGTAATAATTTAACCTTTTGAATTGAGATAAATTTAAATGATTAAATGATCATGACTTTAAATCTCATTATTCTAATAACTAACTTATAATAGTTTTTTATTTGTTTGAGATTGTTTTTATAAAAATAATAATTAATTTTATATATTTAAAATCAAGATAAAAACCAATCCAATATATATTCCATGATTTTGTTATAAATTGAAGCCACGTATCTCTTGTATTTAAATACACAAATGATAGAATATATAGCATGTCTGGTATATCGAAATTCATGGTTATTATAAGTGCTTCATCACAATTCTACACAATGAAGTCAACACCTCCTAGTTCATGAATTCAAGCATTAAAAAAGTAAATAAAAAAAAGACATGGTTATATTTTATCACTACAATAGGAGATGACTTGTATCAAAAAATTCTTAGAAACATAGGATATCAAGTTTGGACATCAAATATGGATCAAGGTATGCTAGCACCTATGACTTTATATATATTGTTACATGTAGCTCAACAGAAGACGACACCTATGTATACCATGTTTATACCAATATATTAGCCTAAACCTCGACCACCATATAACGATCCCATCTTATAATGGTTAGGATTGTCTTGGTTCATTTCCACCACCACCTCTATGATGAAATATATTGATTAAATTGTGACTTATCTATATTGATGTAAGTTTAATAGAATTTTAAAATTTATTTTTATTTAACTTATTATTGTTGATAAAATAATTTCTAGTATTAATTTATATTATTTATATATTTTCTACTATTTTTGAAATATCCATAAATAATTATAAGAAATTCAATGAATGGGAAAAAATAATTTATAAAACTCATGTTTTAAAAAATATTTATTTTACAAATCACCAACATATTTTTCATCATTGATTAACAACATATTTTACAAATCACCAACATATTTTTCATATTAACAACGAATCAACAATAAAATTGTAGTTGTTAATCAATAATAGAATATTCATTATTGATTTATCCAATCAACAATAAAATTCCAACAACAAATAAGTTATTGCTAAAAAAATCAACGATTGATAATCTATTACTGAGAAATTAGTATTTATTATTTGCATGTGATATTATCAATTGCTAATTTTGTTGTTAATTTTCATTAATAATAAATTTTAATTTTATCTATAATAGACTATATAGTTGTCAATATGCTTTTTTTTTTTATCATTGAATCATGATATTATGATATTGATTAGGAATTTAGTTTGGTTAACTTAAATTCCAAGTTTTGCAATGACCTTCATCCAATCAATATTAGTTACATAGACTTCTTCTAAATATTAATTAATATTTTGATCATAATTAATTTAAAACAGCTATCATATTATTATTTTTTTGAGAGATTAAAAAAAAAAACAGCTATCATATGATTGCGCCGCATTCACTTTGGACATTTATGCTTAAGCTAATTGGATTCTATGAGATAGTGGTAGTCATGATACTTCTTTTCAATATTATTCACTAATTAATCTGGCTGAAATCAATCGATAGAGTACTATATAATAAAAACAATTAAAGTACAATTATAGAGTTAATTAATGTGGACCAAAGTCCTTGTTTTATGTAGGTCATCCTGGCATTTGTGTTGTGGGCATCAACTCATGTCTCCATGGCTGCTTAATGAACATGTTGTACTGTCACATGGATTGCTATTCTGGGAAAACATGGGCTCTCTTATGTCCGATTAGACCCACTGATTAATGTTTAGCAAGTACTGATCTGAGATTATTATTATGCTTAGATCAACTGTAATTCATAACCAAGCCACCAACACACTTGTAGATTATAATAAAAGTTTTATGAGGTTGGGGGGGGGGGGGGGGGGGGGCTGGTGGCTATTGGTTCTTGAAGGATCTTCCTCGCAGCCTGCAATTGTTCTAGTATTGAATTGATTAGCTTTTCGTTGGAATATTGCGTAATCCCTAAAAAGTAAAGCTGGTGTATATTGTATAGTTCTATGCTCTATATATTAATGTGATAAGTACGTAGGACCATTTGTCACCACATGTGTATATATATTATGCCGAGGCAGATTTCTTGTTGAATCAGATTTTGCGATATGCGGCTGGCTATACCTTTCTAGGTCTTCGATCTGTCTAAGAAGACAAATGATTCACCACTTCATGTTCATGAAAATTAATAAAATATGTAATCAGCAATTCATCTATATATGAACTTCTAAAAAAACAGGAAAATGCGCTCTCTTTGGCTATGCCTACCTGTCTTGCAGCTAGCTTGTTGCTAGGTCATATTAATAAATTATCAGGTAAGAAATTGGTGCATGTATGTTGGTATTGAGCTTTTAATTGTATATACTTGCGTTGCGTTTTAAAAATGTGTTCGTCTTTAAAATCCTATCAAGCTAAAAGATTACATGAGTGCATTTTAAAAGTATGTTTGTTTTGATAAAGTATCACGTTAAAGTTTTTTTAGTGTTTTTTCTATGATTTTTATGTATTGGTATTAAAAATAAAATAAAAAATTTTTAATATATTTTCAAGTGTATAATATAAAAAAAAATAATTTTTTTGATAAAAAAAATCTATACTATAATACAAAAAACACAAAAATATAAGATCCGTTTTTTTTAGGGAAAAAAAAAAGAAGAAAGCAAATGATTGAAGGAAAATACATGTAATGAGTGATACATGTAGAGGCATGTTGATGGTTTTTGGATGAATGGCTGGGATTTTAGCTCTATTTTGTTATAGAAATGTCGATGGCTTTTGGATTCAACTTAAAGCTAGCTTAAAGCTAAGAACACTTGATTGGTTTGTAGATTTTTGGAGGTTAGAAATTAGGGTTTGATCGAAGAAATTAAGAGCAAATTAAAGGGTAGATTATCAATCCAAAACTGTGGATGGTGTTCTGTCAGTGGAACTCCTCCTCTGCAATCGACGTTGCCACCAAACAGATTCTGACAAAGAAAAGATAAGACAGAGTGTGTGTGATTTTTTGTCGAGTTAAAACAAAATAGGTGTTTAGTTTGAATAAATAATATTTAGAACATGTCCTGCGCGTATTTTTTTAGAATTAATCTTTAATACTTTGCTTTAAAGCAAATAAATTAAAATTTAAAAATTCAAGGTAATATTGGAAAAGGTAATCTGAGTTTTGAAATTTGATTTGAAAAGGGTTTTGGTGTTCAAAATGAGTTTCTTCAAGTCTCTATAGTTTAGGATAGTTGGGAATGACGATGATTTCTGTCTTTAAATACTTTTTAAAAATATAATTATTTTTTAAAAATAGTAAATTAATATTTTTTTTAATATTTTAATATACTAATATCAAAATAAATAAAAATATTTTAATGACACTTACACAGCAATACAAAACAAGCACTCAAAATGCTTTGAACTGAAAAATTAAAAAAGAATATTAGCAAAGAATTTCAACGGAAGTTACATCTATCTTGTTTGTTTTTATGTTTTAAAAAAAATTTAAATTTATTTAATTTTTTATCTTAAATTAATATTTTTAGATAATTTTAATATAGTAATATTAAAAATAATTTTTTTAAAAATAACAAAAATAATAATAAATACAACTAAATTTCATATGTTGGGAAAGTCGCTAGGGAAGAGGCAGATAACATGTGATTTAGACTAAGCGTCATGCACCACCTTCTTTTTCTTTATTTATTATTCTTTGATCATGTCTAGTGCATAGGCGTGAACCAAGCTCGCCTCCTCATTTTTTTTCTATTTTTTTTCTATTTTTAATTTTTTTTCATGTTAAACGTCACTTGTTTTTCTTTTAAAATATAAAAATAATTTATAATATACTTTTAGATCTTTAATTTATATGAGTTCATGTGGTATGTTGTGTTAGTAATAAGAAAAACCCAAATTCAGCACATCTATAAAGTTTATAGTATGCAAATTATGAAATTTGCATGTAATTGAGAATTATTTATAATAATAATAAGAGATCATTATTAAAATTCTCCTATAGATTTGAATTTCATTTTGATCTATACTTTCATAAATCACATTTTACATCTTGAATTAAACAAAAAAATCAAACAAAATACATTGCTAAGAATGTAAACTACTTTGAACATATAAATTACATGATAAAAAGTGTAATTTATAAAAGTATGAAGAGAAAATAAAATTCAGATAAAACTAAAGGTGGATTTTTGTAATTATCTCTTCTAATAATAATAATAATAATAAATTGATATTTTGGGGTTTTTTTATACAGGCCTCTTATAAAATATATTTCTATAAATTAAAGGATTGCAAAAAAAATAAAAATAAAAATAGCCATTATCATTTAGGTGTTCGGTACAATATATGTAAGTGATACAGGTAAAGGGACATGTTGATTGATGGTTTTTGGATGAATGGCTGATATAATTTTTTTTAATCTTTGTATTTAATAATTCATGAATTGTGTATTTATTTTTATTTTTATTTTATTTAAAAATACTTTAGCTTTAAAGTGAGCTTTCTTGTCGGTGAGCTTTTTATTATATTTCTTTAACTTCGTAAAAATAACAAATTTTTAAAGGAGAAAAGGGTGGAGATAACTAAAAAATTTAATGGCAATGCAATGTATAAAAATTAAACCTAAACCTAATATTAGAAGTGTTACATATGAATTCATGAAAATTAACAATATAAACTCGATCAAAAAACATTCATAATATCCACATAAAAAAATTAATCTATATCCAACCCGCTCAAGTCAAGAAAAATAAATAGATAAGATTAATAATTTATTTATAAAATATAAAAAATTAGATTAAATATAATTATGAACATAAACCCAACACAACTATATTTATGGACCCCACTACTTAAATGTTTCTATCCATGGAGCTAAAACAACCCTCAATTTGAAGAAGAAGAAAACTATTTTATAGTTAATGTTTACTTGTAAAATGGTGGAAAACTCAATATGAGTTGATGCTAAATTTGAAGGGAAAAAAAGACTATACTAATAGTACATGGATAAATGGTTGACACTTACTAATATTGATTAAATTTGGAGTGAAATTAATAAAATTAAAAGGTTTGGAAGTTAATTAATAATGGATCAATACATGATGTTTCCCGAAGAATAATAATATGCAAAACTTCTTTCTGGATAGGTACCTAACTCATGATTATAGCCCTTGGATTAGATTTTCATCTAGATGGGCTGGACAGATGGATGGACGGTCTTGAAGTCTCTAGCATGTGACTGTTTGAAAGGAAAAATCATGCTAGTTATAGATTTACGGATTAGTTTGATCTTCAACATCTGATTACCTTTTCTTGTTTTAGCCTCTATCATGTACAATAAAGAAAGTAGGGGTGGGGGCGGCATCAGACCGACCATGAGAGGAACATATTTGATACATGGCGACATCTGTCAGAGTCTTTTTGCCAAGGCTTTCTTCAATCCCTTTATGATCTTCCCAAACCACAATAAGTTCATGATAAATAGTACTGCCGGAACCAAAAAGGTCAGAAGATAGCCAAAGAGGCTCATCTGGATAACCTGCCAATGAGTCAAATGACTGTCATCATCACTCTAAACTTGCTAAACACATCACATTCATACTCTATACTAGGATCCTGTGATATTTTGGATGAAACTTGGGAAGTTAGGGAATCATTGACAAAAAACTGCGAAAATATAACAAAAATCTGTTGGGACTACAATGACAAGAAAAGAGAAATGATATAAAAAAAAAATTCGATAATGCCCGCAATTGTTTTGAACAAGAAATCCACAAGGCATTTCCAAACCAAATAATTGTATATGAAACGGAAAAATAAAACAAAGCGGGGTCAATAAAAGCATCATGAGGAGGAAGCATTGTACTTAATATATTTGAGGATTAGTTATTTTTAACCTATACAGTAGAGCAAAGACTGAAAACAGGGGGATTGGGATTTTGATATCGCACTCATGCTATTTTTAATTTTTTTTGCATTTCCACTTATGTTGCTCTCCATCGCAATAGAGTGGATAACTGGTGAAAATAAGTATCAGCATACAAAATGTGTTTTTTTACTCAAATCAATAGAATAATTTCAGAGATTGAAATTTTCAATTTCAAAAGTTCCTTGCCTATAGGATACGAATATTTAAGAAGAGGGCATCACCTGATCATAGTGCAAGTAGATGTGGTAAAACAGGTAAAGAAACAGCAGGATTCTTGCCATCTGCATTCCAGTGTTTACTTCAGAAGATAATAAAAATGATAAATCAAGGAAAGAGAATTCAGTTGTGTTATTAAAATATAAGCGAGATATGTGTTCTTCCCACAATGTCAACACCAGGAGGCGAGAAACCCGAGCCCGCTTATTTGAATCTTGGATATATCATAACATGGTTGTTGACTCAAAAATCTATCAACCACGCTATTTAACTTTTGGCAACAAGGTCATTCACGATTAATGATCTGGATTAGTTTGTGCGTGCATATACATCATAGATACAAAAACGCATTTTTTTTATATAGATATTAATGTGCAACAATCATTAAATGATCGAGAAGATCTCACCAGCCAAGCAAAAAAGATGGCTAGACCATTGATAAGATATGCAGCAGACCTCTTCAGACCAGCTGTATCAAGATACCTACAGCAAGACAGAAAAAATTTAGAGTTAAGAAAAAAAAGCTCAAGCATAATGAGAATTGGACTCGTCAAAAAACCTACCATCTCATATTAATCTCTGGAGTTGTTACTTCAGAGATGAGGCACATGTATGTATAAAGCTGCAGTTCTCCAGACAACATAGAATAAGCTACTGCAATTGTAGAAAGAGAATGATGGATAACCTGAAACCAGATGTGACCATGTTGTGAGTTGCAATGACATCAGGTTAAAAGTCAGCACTCTTACAGCAAGCACTATATTGTCAGTCTTCATTTGAGAGCTAATTTGTGTTCATATTATCTGCTGTGCTGTAAACTATTCTCTCTCATTAATCAATTTTGTGCTGACTCACCAATCTAACATACAGAAAACAGTATCCAGAATTTGGCTAAAGATCGCTGAATCAGTGAATCTGAGATTGATGCCAAGGGGCTGGGAAAATCAATGTGGAATGCAAGGTCAGAAACCTCACTTCCATGAGAGGAAAACTCCATTATGAAACAAAAATATCTATATCACGAAGGATGGCAGGAGGAGATTAACCTAAAAGTACAGCAGAAAGAAGACAAACACGCACATGAAAACAGTTGGATTGGGACGATTCTCATTTTTTTAAAACAGAAAAAAAAAATGTTCAATTGCTCTCCATCACATCAAATGCACTTACATACTCCTTTCCACCCAAAGTAGGATAGTACAAAAAAATCATTCCAAAGTCCACAAAGAAGTACCCAATAGAAACCTGTCAAAAAAAGGAAAACTATTTTCATGTCAAAATACTTGTAGAATTTAGGGAACAAATAAATAGATAAGACTAATATCAAGGAAGGCTGGCAAAGTATTCGTAGAGATATGATTTCTCATCATGTATCATAAATGCAAAGAGAACTATGTCTAGCTATATGGGTAGAATAGCTGCGTCAGCCTGTTGCCAATCCCAAGTGCACTTTTCTAAACAAAAAGGAAAACTCTCGCATGAAAAACAAATAGATACCTATATGGCCAAGAACGATTTGCTAATTCAACTTTGCATATAAGTTACACTAAACTGTGTGGTACCAACACCAGTAGCTAACATGTGGGATATGAGATTAACTACAAAGGCAAAACTATTGCACTGATAAATGAGTTATTCACACTTAGAGAACTGCTTTTGGAGCACATGATATTATGGATCATTTCAGGAAAAAAAGAAAAAGGAAGCAGAGAGAGAAATATTCGACAGCAAGGCAATCAAGAAGAGGCATGATATGCCGTTAAATATCACCAAAGCGGAGCTAAAAAAACAAACTTACCCCAAGTCCAACAATGGAGAGTTGTGAACTCCGTAATGTAACAAGGCCAGTATGCCGTTGGTCAGAAAAGAGATCCGACCAGAAGACAAAGTACAATGACATAGCTGTGATGAAAATGGCATGAATTGTAGACATGCCTCTGCCACATTTAAGTCATTCATCATCAGTGCTCATGAAAAAATTAAACTAGATGATAGAATATTGGAACATGCACTCACCTATTGTTCCACTCAATTCGTTGAATTTTTGTAAGACTATTATAAGTTTTGATGTAAAAAGTGCTGATTAATTGAGTGAGATCATAGGCCTGTCAGACAGAAAGGACATAGGCACAAACAAATAAATTAAAAAGGTAACAATACAAAACCCATTTAATGAATGAAAAAGCTTAATGTATTAGAATTGCTCTACCAACATAATGAGGCAGGTGCACGACTACAGCCTCCACTAAAATTGAAATGAACATACTAGTGTTGGTCAGGTAACAGCTCTCAAGTTCAAAAGGATCTAAAAGGTGAGACAGTTACCACTTTGCAAGCAACAATGCCACCAAGGACGGAAGTGTAAGGAATGAAAGGATCAGCTAATAAGTAATTCTTAACCAATGCCTCAGCCTGATTTTGGTAAGTCTTGATAGCCATAACTGTCTCAGTGGACACAGCCATATATAGACAACTCTTTTATCAGCAGATCTTCTCTTTTGTATATTCTCCTACTTTCTTCCCCTCTTCATTTTGCCCTTTCATCTCTTCCCTAACAGAAATGAGCAACAAGTTAGCCCCGAGATAAAAGGATATTATGATGCTAAAACAAACCAGTTTGATCTTCTCCGGTGTATAATATTCTCTCAAAGTCTCAAATACACAGAATTAACAGATCGTTTTGTTCTCTATTTTTCAATCTAAAGAAAGAGTGCAAGATACCTAGCATTTCGCCCTAGCGCCTAGTTTATGCATTTTCCATAAAAGAAAAGGATGCTGCAATAGCTAAACATATCTATAGAAGAAAAAGAAATTGAAATTTCATTGTCATCTTCCACTAAAGAGCATGCATTTTGCAGTAGCAAAATCAGTGAAAATATCCACAAATCTATTTAGCAAGACTTCTTGCTCAAGATTTAAGGAAATTGCCATAGAAACCAACTATTAGTTCTCATAATCAGTGGAAAATTGCAAGACCAGAGCTCCAGTTAAGCAAAGTTGACATCTACAAACCATCAACATGAATTAAGCAAAGTTCACAAAATCATAAATCTATTTGCAATTGACGAATCCAAGTTTCTCATCGCTTCCTCAAGTTACAGTAATACATCAACGGAACTAACAGGAAGAAAAAAAACATGTGACAAATCCTGATATATCAGCCAAAAAATGACATCAAATCACAGGCATCCATTGACACAAAGAATCCAACCTTTAAGGCTACTTCGCATCGTATCAAGAAAATGCAACTACCCCATGTCCTTAAATTACCTAAAAACTCACATTAATCAATCGAAAAGTCAAATCATACATTCTTCTCGAAAGAATCAAATCCTACATTATAAAGCCATTACAGAGGAGATTTACCAACCTTCATATATTGTTGAAGAAACCACGCACTCTTTAACAGATTAAGACCAAATGGCCTAATGGGTACTTAAGGAAACAAAAGAGAAGCCAAGAAAATGAAAGAGCACATGGGGTGATAGTGGTAATGCTGGAGAAAGAAAGCTAACTAACGCAAAAGAACCCAAGTAAAGGACAAGAATCCACAAAAGAAAAAGGGCAGAAATTCACGAGTGAGTGCGAGGTGGTGAGTGTTTGAGACCGTGAAGTAATCAAATCATCTATCAATGCAAAACCACACACACACACACAAGATGGAGCCAAACCGAAAGCTTCAATCAATGTGAATGGGAATCTCTAACCGAAGCAATAAAAAAAGTTGAATAAAAAACTAAAAGAAACTACAACTCAATCCCTCAATTATGTATATTTTTGCCATTTTGGTCCTTTCCTTTTAAATTATCAAATAACTCCCTAACACTGCTGGTATTTGTTTTTTAGGGACTCTTGGTGTGCCGTCACCAATATATAATTAATTGTATTTTTTTTTGGAATTCATTGGATTTTTTAACTTTTTCAATTCTTGGAAGATTAATTTAATTAATAATGATAAAAAAAATTGAAAAAATTAAGGGGAAAAAGCTTTCCACAAAATGTGAGTTCGTGTATTTTTTAAATTATCTAAGTATTTGAGACTTTATTTATATATTTTCACAATTAGATTTAATAACATAAGAAATGGTGCTAACATTCCCATATGCAAGGAGAATTGCATAATAGATGGATTCTTCGGATTGAATATGATGCAGGGAAATAGAGGGTAATGTTGAGTAAGGATTGATAGTTTTACATAACATTGCTAGTTTTGAAGTTTTAGGGGATTTAATGGAAAAACTTTATATAGTCAAGGGACTGATTTGTAGATTTACATACAGAAAACGAAGCAGGAATCGGGGAGGTGGTAGGGTGGCAATACGTGTGGACTTGAGTTCGGATGATGGATATTGTATTTTTTTTATTTTTTTTTCCTCTCTTTTGTTTTGCCCTTTTTTACCCCACTTATGATGAAAGTATAGAATTATAATTTATTAAAATCTAAACTATACAGAAAAAAATATTCTAGAATTTAATAATTCATAAGATTATTTTGAAAATAACATACCAACTATTTATATAATGGTTAAACCATTATAGGTTAAAAGAGGAAAAAAATTCAAAATAACTAAGAAAATATAAATAAATCCAAAAATAACTAAATAAAATCAAAATAAGATCTCCTAGGCTAAATTAATATGTTCCGTATTTTAGCTAGCTATCCTTGGCCAAGCCCATAAAAAATAAGATTTGTAGGATAACTTATTAAAATTTGAATATGATTTAATGACTAAATCAAAAATTAAAATAAAAAATCACTTTATATATTCATATTTCTCTATAAATTTTATATTGTTTATCTAGTCTGTAAATTTACCCATTAAACGTTTCACATTATTTTTAGATAAATGGTTGAGTCATTTACCTTACATTGCAATATTATTATTATACATAAACATAAAATATATGGTGTTTTACTGTTCATGAAAACATTGTTATCCTCTAATATTTTATTGTAGATTAAAATAGTATAATTTTGAAAATTTTCAATATAAGATTATTTTTTTTCATCATTGAGCCCTTTAGAGAGCAAATTAAAGTCAAATTGTATTTTTTTTTTATAAGGGAGAGTTGGATTGAAAGAAAAGTAAGTAACATAGGTGGCGAATTAAAAATTTTAGTTAAACATTTATTGAACTCCCCATCTTTTTTAGCTATTAAGTAATCAATTCCTTGAATTTTACAAAATTAATTTAATACCTAACTTCATTTTACTTATTTTTTGGTTAAAGAAAAAAAAAGAAAAAGTTGTTGGATTCTATCTTCAAGAAAGAAAATGTCTGTTGGTAAGGAAATAATGTATTAGTTGATTTTTAAAAAATATATTTTAGGTTTGTGTTTTTAATTAGTTTGTTATAATTTTTTGAATAATATTGAATGTGTTTAGATTTTAAAGAGATAGGTATGATTTATATATGATTTCTTTAATTTTATATGAATTAATTTTAAAAAATATTTTTTTTATAGGATTGTTCGTATGTGCAACCTTGTATTTTTTTATTTATTCAGTAATTTTTAGGTGGGTGTCGGTTTGTATTATAAATTTTATGTATTTTTTGTTACAAGTTTATATTGATACAGAAATTCATCAAACACAATAAGATAAATTATTTATGTCGCAATGTGAAATATTTTGATATTTATTTGTCGCTTAATTTCTAACAATATCTCAGTATTAAATTGATATTTTATTTTGCTAATGAATATTTTTTATCAAGTAGTCAAAAAAAATATTTTTTTAAAAAAATATTATAATAATATTGAAGTCCATAACTTTGTGTTAGTCTAGATTACTTGATTGATAAGTTTAATGAATTCATTCATTAATCAATTAATTTAATTTAAACTAACTTTTATGTGAATTTAAAATTAATTTATTAAACTAGATTTGATAACACTGTAAATAAAAAAAATTATCTGCACTCTAAATATTGTTTTATATTTTAAAAAAATCATTGATGGATGGCAGATTACATGCCAATGAGCCAGATGAGATATAAAGTGTCTGAGGAATGGAACAATGGAACATTAAAATGTGATTTAAAATATTATGTGTACTATAGAATATGGGTGATATGTCACTTCTAAGATGATTTAAAATACTTATGAAAAACATTAAAATGTGATTTCGGGTAATAACAAAAAACCTAACGGTAAATTCTTTTTGATATTCACAGCTATTGTATAATTATCATTTTTGATCTTTCCCAAAAAATAAATGTCTTTTGTATTTGAAGTATTGTGATTTTCTCCCAGTCTATTAGTTATAAAAAATTAATCAGGTATAAATATTTTTTTTTATTTTTTCTAAACACCTTAAAGTTACCTAATTACCTTTTAATTTAAAAATTTAAAATCTTGAACCCAAGGGTATTTACATCTTTTTATTTTTTTTAAATATAATAAAATAACAAATTTACTTTTTAAACAAAAAAATTAAACCATGTGTTTATAGCTCTTTTGGTCATTCCACTCTACTTCTTTTTTTTTTTTGTTATTACCATATTTATCAAAGATAATTTGACCGGTTAATAACAACTCATTATTTTTTAAATAAAAAGATTTAAGGAGTGCATGTACTATAGTGTGGGATGTGCCTATACACTTCAGAAAATACTTGTGGCGCCTCTTGATAGCCAACAATACCTTCTTACCATGTTATTAAAAGCGATGCTGTGTCATTTACCTTCTTACCATGTTATTAAAAGCGATGTTGTATCATTTTTTTATTGATGTGGTGCGTCAGTAATGGTGAGTTTTAATTTTATTTTTAAATTCAAGTTTATGTTATATTTTTCAATTTAGTTTTAATTTTTTATTAATTTTAAATTTTTTATGTTTATTTTTTTAATTGCTATTTTTATTTTAAATCTTTTTACATGATTAATTGTTTTTTATTCTCATCATTCAATATTTAATTTGTTGGATATTGAATTTTATAATTTTTTATATATAATAATTTCAATCTAATAATAAAGGGTCAAAATTTTTAAAAGATGTAACTTTTTTTATTTTATCATTTAATATTCATTACATTTAAAAATTTAGCTTCATGATTTTTTTTAAACTATCTTAACACATAATTTAAAATACAAGTTTAGCAAACTAACTAATCAATTATTATCCATGATGGTAAAAAAGATTAAAATTGTCTCACACTATTTTTTTATTTAAATAATATTATTTTTCCACTTTTAGATATCATGATCATTTTTTTTAAAAAAATTATTTATTTACTATTACTATTTTTTCATTTGATGAGAACAAACCAGCTTAAAATTAATCATTGTAATTTTTTTAAAGCACTATAGCTTTATTATAAAATATTATGAATTATTATATTATTTTCAATATTATCTTTATTATAAAATATTATGAATTATTATAGTATTTTCAACATTATTTTGTTTTGTTTGTTTTCTAAAATTATCTTTGTTGATTTAATTTTTTAATATTAAATTAATTAAAAATTTTATTTTATAATTTTATTTTTTAAAATACTGTGAATTATTATAATATTTTTTCATATATTTTTTTAAATTATCCTTGTTGATTTTTTTAATATTAAGTTGATTAAAAATTATAATTACAATAAAACTAAATTATATAAGAAAAACTTTATACTTTTTCTTATAAAATATTATTAATTATTATAATTTTTTTAAAAAAAATTACTTGTATTGGTTTTTTAATATTAAATTGATAAAAAAAATGAACTTTATATTTTTTACTTTTTATTCAAAATTATTATATCTTTCCTCTTAAAGTTACTCTAAATAATTAAATCTCTAAATTTTTTTTATCCCCAACACAATACTACTTGTTCACAATTATAACACATTTGTTTTAAAAGCCTGTCCACGGGCATGTCATCTCGTATAGCAACAAAAAATATTAGTACAGTCTGTCAGGCAACCGCATGACCATTCCCCACCAAGTCGATGGCTGGGAAACGATCCTCTATGGCCATGATGATCTCAAGGATCGTCAAGCCGTTACTCACGCTATGATCACACGGTCATGATTCATCAACCAGACTTGGGTCCCTGTCTCCTTAGTGTTGAAGGATACAGAGGTACGGTCCTATAGAACAGATCCTGTTCAAGTAAGGTCGTGCCATTGTACGATCCTCAACCAATTTATTATCACGTTTACTTCTGCATTTGTTTTCGATGTGGGATTCTTATGCTTCGTTCCAGGGTATATTTGTCCAGAAGGAGAAAGTTGGCGCGCCTTGTGCGTTCAAAGTCCGGATAAAATCCAAAGGAGAGTGCAGTGAAAGTACTAGGATACCCCCTGAGCTGCTACGTTGTTATTGCGGTAGTATTTGTTAATTTTATAGCGACAGCAACTAGGGGGCTTCTTTGGAGTGTAATAGTCACGAGTTTCAAGCTTTTACAGGTTTTCCATTACACTTTACGCTTTGCAGTAACCATACTGATGACATTAGAGTTGCCCTATTTGCAGAATTAGATCTTGAATTGGCTCACGAGCTTTTTTGAACAAATTAACCATTGAGCTATTGGCCATTGGATATTTAGTCCTTAAGCAGCTGTGAGCTGAGCCTGGTAAGTTAACTTTGTGAAGAACAGATAAAAGAAATTGCGTATGGATTTTGCAGCGTCTGTGCCACAAGAAACTTTGGACTTCATTAAGGTGTTAGTCAATGATGATGAATGGTAACTACAGATACAAGAGTTTAGCGGCTGTGCATATATCCATTGTCTTGTGTCTGTCTAACCAGGAGGGGAACCCTGCAAAACTTCTTTACACGTCAGCCAAGGCCTTCGTCTGCCCTAACATACTTCTTTCCAAAGTGTTTTCGTCGTTCCATGAATCAATGGCCAGAACTGATTCCCCCATTCTTGTACTTTCCAACCAACCATCTTTGAATTTGCCTCAAACCTTGTTCGCTGCCTTTAAGTAGTTGCTTGATTCACGGTCTCTTGGAATTGTACCTTCGGAGCCGTATGCCGTGGGATCGCTAAGAGTTTCCAGTGGACGGGGACAATTCAGGAATGGCGCTTGCAGAGAACCCGTGATGGGTTTTATCAAAAGGGTGTGGCTGGAAGGAGCCATCAAATTGATTGATATGCAGGGTTCTTTGTCGGGTTGAGCATTGAGATCTTGTGTTCTCTGGATTAGTTGGCTCTTGTGCTCTCTGGATCCTCGATGGCTTAACTGGGGCTAGGAAAGCGCCAAAAAAACAAAAACAGCTTGATCATCAAACCATTTCTCACGCTGTAATCACACAATCATGATTCATCGACCAGACCGAGTACGATCCCAAAAACAGATCCTCTTCAACTAAGATCCTGCCCCTCCTTCTTCCTCCACTACTTTATTAAATCGTTTACTATTATTTTGTTGTCAATGCTTCGTTCCAAGGTATTTCTGTCAAGAAGAAGAAAGTTTGCGTATTGAAAAAATAAAAATTGTGAGGTGAATATCGTGTCTGTGGTGATCTCGCACGTCATTACATGTGAACAGGGCATAATATTTGTCTTTCTGAATATTAATTTCACAGCCAAAATCGTGGGTGTAATGGTCGTTTCTTACTTGAAAGAAAACAAAAACGGATTAAAATTTTGAAAAACTGATTTTTAATGAGCTCAATGAATTGTGTTAGGGCCATTACATTGTCGTAAGAAATTAAATTAAAGAATTGTGTTAGGGCCATTTTATGAATAGTAGCCATGATTTATCTGATAGGGAAAAAAAAAAGAGCAAAAACGAGCTATGCAACGTGTGGCCTTTGAATTATTTGAAATCATTAAATTTCATCATTTTAATTACATGAATGTGTTAACAAAATAATATAAAATTATTAATAATTTACACAAAAACAAAAACTACATTATTCAATAAAAAAAATCTTTGATTAATAAACTCATGAGTAAATCAATAGTTTTGATCGTAGTAGTCAAAATGGGAAATATGTGTAAGATTGAAAAGAAGAAACGCCGTTGCCGGGGATCGAACCCGGGTCACCCGGGTGACAGGCGGGAATACTCACCACTATACTACAACGACTTTGTTTAGACGAGGACCGCCTATTATAATAATTAATTAATGTAATTTCTGGAGCATGTATGATATGCATCCATATGACTACTGATGTGACCACTACAGAAGCTAGAAATTCAATATTTTCCATTGGTTTTTTTTTTAAATACTAGAATATTCTAAAGTGTAAAGATTACAATATACACATGGAGTAGTCAAGGTTTTTAATGTGTAATAATAAAATTCTCAAATGCTGAAGTTAGTTTTTCATTGGTTTATGTATAATGCTATTAAATAAGCATAAAATCCTCTAGAAAAAACTATTAAATAGCCATAATTGTTTGTTGGTTGACGTGTAATGGCATGGTTCTTGCACATTAATGAAAATTGTCTATTTGTAGAAAGAAATTATTGTGCATAAAACAATTATATGAACAGGTGAGAAAAAAAATGTTTTATTATTTGTTTTTTCTTGTATCGTCAACCATAATATAAAATAACTATACAACGAATCTCATTTTTGAGAATTGAGATCCTGAAGTTTGTCAATGTTCTTCAGAGATTACAAGGAGCTGGACTCAATAATGATTTGATTTAAAGCAAAACATTACAATTTTCACCTGTCAGATAACCGCATGACCATCCAAGCCAGAACGTAACCGGGGAACGATCCTCTACAACCACGATGATGATCACGAGGATTTTCAATCTATTATTCATGCTATGGTTATACGGTCATGATTCTTCAATTAAACTTGGTTCCTGTATTCTAAGAGGGTGTAGACTGTGTTTAAAAATCACTTCCAAAAAAATTTAAATTTTTATTTTATTTTAAATTAATATATTTTTATATTTTTAAATTATTTTTATATGCTAATTTCAAAAATAATTTTTAAAAAATAAAAAAATATTATTAAAATATTTTTTAAATAAAAATTATTTTAAAAAATAACACAATTCTCAAAATAAAATCATGACTAAGAAGAGCAGCAGCAGCGGCAGCGGCTCGCTGTACTCCACCGCTTTATAATTGATTACTCAGTAGTTTGTTGTCGATGATTTTGGGAATTTTGTCAACGGTATTTCTGTCCGGAAGAAGAAAGTTTGCGCGCCTTGTGCTCCTCAATGTCTTGAAAAAATACAAAAGTTGATTTAAAAAAAAAAAAAAAATGTAAGTCATCTCGCACACCATTACTTGTGAACAGGGACATGGTATTTGTTCCTGGAGTTTTTGGAATTATGTTAATGGTTATAATTTCAAGTATTTTTTATTTAAAAATATATTAAGATAAAAAAATTATTTTTAAAATTAATATATTAAAATGATATAAAAATAAAAAAAAAATTAAATATAATTTGCACTATATTCTCTAACACAATCTTATTATTAATTTTACAGCTAGAATCATGTGTATTGCCGTTTCTTAGTTGAAAGAAAAAAAATGGATTAAAAATCTGAAAAATTGATTTTTAATGAGCTCAATGAATAGAAGGTTAGCACTGTAGTAAAAAATTAAATTGAAGAATTGAATTTAGTTGATCATAATTTTTTTGATATTCTCCATGATTAGTAAATAACTAGAAATGTGGTTTAATTTTTTATATAAAAAATATTAAAAAAATTAAAATATAAGAATGTCAGGTTTTTCTATAAAATTATACATAAAAGTATTGATTTGTTTGCAACACCTGATGCAAAAGTTATATTTATAATATTAATAATAATATTAAACTTGTATGACTCAAATTTAAGTGGATTTAGCTGTAACATTATACCTGGAGCCTTTAATATAAATTTGGCTGTAAGGTCGTGTTATAAAAATATAATAATTAAAAAGAAAAAAATTTAATATTATAAAAAAAATTCAAAAAAAATTAATTGAAAAAAATAATAATAAAGCAAAGCAATGTTCCAGTGAATAGTACTTTGCAAGGAGGGGTGCCGTAAAATCTCCTTATAGGATCATTATAATCTAATAAACAGTAAATAAAATAAATTATAAAATTTAATTCTTAATGAAATTGATATTAAAAAATAAAATTAAGAGAGAAAAAATACTTAACAAAAGGGAAAAAATATGAATCAACTGGTTTAATTCGTCAAACTTGAAATCCATATCATGATAGTGTGATAACTAAATAGAAAAAAATAATATTAATAAACTAAATTAAATAAAAAATTAATTAAAAAGAAAAAAGAAAAAAATATATAATTAATAATATTTTTTTCAAATTTATTAATTATTACTTAGCAATATTCATAGTAATAATATTAAACTTACATTACCAAAGTTTAAGTGGATCTGGTTGCAACATGAAGTCCAAGAGCCTTGGGTGTGGCTGCAACACTAAATCTAAAAGCCTTGGATATAAATTTGGCTACAATATCATATTATGAAGGTATAATAAATAAATAAAAAAATTAATACTAAAGAATAAAATTAAACAAAAAACAGATTAATTGAAAAGAAAAGAAAAGGCAAAACATTATTTCAATAAATAGTACCTTGCGAGGAGGGGTACGATAAAATCCTCTCATGAGATTATGATAATTTAATAAAAAGTAAAAAAAACAAATCATGAATTTTAATTTTCAATCAAATCGATATAAAAAAATGATATGTGAAGAAAAAACCTAATTAAGAAAAAGATAAAAAAAAATATTTGAATCAATTGAGTTGGCCCGCTAAATTAAATAAAAAAATTAATTAACAAGAAAAAAAAACTAGGTTATCCCATCAAATCCGGAATTCATGTCATAAAAGTTTGATAACTAAATAAAAAAAATTTAATAATAACAAATTAAATTAAACAAAAAAATCATTAAAAAAAGGGATAAAAAGCTTAAAAAATCAAATAAAAGGGTAAAATAAAAGTAAAAAAATAAAATAACATCATTTTTTCATTATACAATTCACGATAAAAGATTAAGTCATTTTAGTTATAATTAATGAAAGCTATTACAATAATAATAAGTGGAGTTTCTAAATATTTGCTATTTAAAAAAACATTTTAAAAAATTATATAAAATATTCACTTTGATTACTCTTTTACCATTATTATGAAAAATCAAAATAAACCCCACCATGTAGTGTTTTTTTGATAAACACTTAATAAAAGGAATGCAGTGATCGTCCGCAAGCGAAATCAAGGGTCGAGGGTACGATCCTCCACAGCGAAAAATTAGTGTTTTAGTCTGTCAGACAACCGCATGACCATTCCCGACCAAGTTAATGGTTGGGAAACGATCCTCTACAGCCATGATGATCTCAAGAAACATCAAGCCGTTACTCACGCTATGATCACGCGGTCATGATGCATCAACCAGACTTGGGTTCCTGTCTCCTTCGTGTTAAAAGATACAGAGGTACGATCCTATAGAACAGATCCTGTTCAAGTAAGGTCGTGCCTGTGTCCCTTTCTCTACCGCTTTATTAGTGTGTTTACTCCTTCGTTTGTTTCCAATGTGGGATCCTTGTCACCAGGGTACTTCTGTCCAGAAGAAGAAAGTTTGCGCGCCTCGTGCTTCCTCAAAGTCAGGTAAAATCCAGGAGAGAGTACTGTGAAAGTACTAGGATACCCCCTGAGCTGTTACGTTGTTATTAGGGTAGTATTTGTTGTGCTACTTGATTAACTCTTATAAACTAAAAAATGGGTTATATCGATCACTTATATTTTAAAATGACTTGGTATATAGCTGGGATTTAACTAAACTGATTAAAATTTTTAATTTTAATTATTTAAAACTTAATTAAAACTCTAAATATCTTGAGTTTCGAGTTAATCCATTAAAATATATTAAATTGATTGAATGAATTTACTCATACTACTAAAATGTTTTTTTTCTTAAAGTAAATGACAGTGTTTTAAAAAAACTAGGGTTTTTCAATGATGAATCCCAAGTCAAAGACGAGATAATATAATCGATTTGTCTAAGAAGCAGGTGTTAAATCTAAACTTTGATGTTATTTTAATTTACCCTTGCGACGTGATTACTAATTATTAGTGGCATAACTCTAGGAATAAATAGGGACATACCTTATGGTTGAACTTGAGCAGTGAGATCTTGAATTTGCTCTTAATTTCTTTTGTACTGGGAATGAAACTAAGCTTCCGTATGTTTGTATCTCGTGATCCTGAATGACAAAGTAAATTGGTGAAAGGGCCGCATCATGTATAGTAATCATTGATTGCTAAATTTTTTAATGTAAAAAAAATGATGTTCATACATTTGTTAATATGTTTTAAAAACAAAACAAAATTATAACTTTGGTAATGAATTCTACTGGATTCAGTAAAAAGATTTGATAAATTATAGAAAAAACAATGAAAATTAATGAATTAAGTTTTTTAAAAAAGTGATAATAATAATAATAATAATAAGCAAGAAAAAACAATGAAAATTAATGAATTAATTTTTTTAAAAAATGATAATAATAATAATAATAAGTATAACAAATAGAAACTATATTGTGATGGTCAATCCCTAAAAATTTAAATATAAAAGAATTTAATAAAAAAACTCATCCAATAAAAAACATTCAAAAAAATAAAATACTTGTAAATCCCAGTAAAATTATAGTTTTGATCATACAAACAAGATAACTTAATTAAAAGCAAAACAAAAAAAATAACAAATTTTATTTCTTTTAAAAATTATTTTTTAAAAAAATTTAAAAGAATAAAAACTATATCAAAACACAATTATAGATTTAAAGATGAAATTGACCAAAGTGCAAAAATCAAAAATTAAAAACTAAATAAATAAAAATTAAGATTGAAATATCAAAAGGAAACTTTGAAGCCTTCAACGACTAGCATGATCCACATGGAAGGAGGCATCTCTGCACTTCCAACACCATAGCAAAAGCCAGCGTTCCTTCTTTATATTGCGCCTCACACACCTCCAAAAATGTAGAGATAGCAAAAAAATTTAATAATATTTTATATTTATTAGAATACCGAATTGACCTTAAAATAACTCCATTATAACATAAAAACCATGAAAAAGATATGAAAAAGAACACCTGAAAACTAGTGTAATAACTTTCGCCTGAGGGTAATTCAATAACTTTACTGTGCTAAGAAAAATTAAAAAGGATAAAAAGTCCATGGACAGAAGCTAAATATTTTTTTTTGCTTTTAAAGTTATTTAAATCGTTTTATTGTGCTAAAACAGTGAACAAACCAATTTGTCCTTATCAATCTAGCAATGTCCAATGGATTATGCGAAAAAAACCATATTATTGTTATTATCAATCTTTTGAGTTTTTTTAAAGAATGATAAAATTATAATATAATTTATAATGCAATGAGTCTAAAACTACACTAATTTTATTAATACCTTTTAATTTTGTTTTTTCAAAACCCATGGATGCAAGTTAATTTTTTTATTTCTACAAGTGATTAAATTATTGTACTAAAACAATAAACAAACTAATTTGTCCTCGATGAGTCTAGTAATATCTAATATATCCCGTAGAAAAGACTGCATTAGTCTTTGTAACAAGTTTTTATATTTTTTTTACAAGGATAAAATTATCATTACATGTTCCAATTCTATTTTATATAAAATATCAAATTGCATCCAAGTCAACTGAATTATACAAAAAAATAATAAAAATATAAAAAATTCCATGAAAACTAGTTTAATAACTTTTGCTTGGAACGATAATTTGGTAATTCTATTGTGCTAAAAATACTGTGAAGGCTAAAAAGTCCCTCGGCAAAAACTAAATATTTATTTTTCGCTTTTAATATTAGTTAAGTCATTTTATTAAGCTAAAAAAGTTACCAAACTAATATTTCCCCTAACAATCTAGTAATGTCTAATGATCATGCAGAAAAGATCTAATTACGCATAATTGCAATCCCATTAAGCATTTTTAGAATGATAAAATTATAATTATATTATTTCAATCCACGATAAAATAAGCTTTGGGCTCCAATGTTTTACTGTTGCCTCTTAGTTTTTTTTTTAAAGCCCCTAGATGAAAGCTAAATATTTTTTATTTGTTTTTAAGGATAATTAAATTATTATATTAAAAAAGTAATTAATTTATCTCAATTTAATAATAGCTAATAAGTTATGTGTAAAAGACCTTATTCTCCACCATAGTAAGTTATTTGAAACTTTTTTATAAAAATAAAATCATTATTATATTTTTCCAATCTATAATGTAGTAAATCTATAACCATACTATTTCACTTATGTCTTTCAGTTTTTTTTAATGATTTATTTGATAATGTTTTAGAGAAGAAACGCGTTGCAACAATTGTTAAATTTCAATGAATATGTTAGAAAAATAATATAAAATCATTTTTAAAATCTTATCCACAAATTTAAACTTTTGATCTTCTTAAAAAATTATCTTGAACACTAGCTTGAATTATTCATATAAACTTGGGAATATATTTTTTTGTCATGTAACTTCTAAGAATTTCAAAAAACAAAAAAAAAAACCACCTAAACCAAAATCATAGATTTCTACTAATAAAACTTAAGTTTATATTTTAACTATTTTAGACTTGTTGGAAAATAATTATGAACATAAACAATGAACAGTAAACTTGAGATACATATAAATTTAAAAATATTTGCTGAACACAAAGCTATCCTTCAAAATTTAATAGGTTCTTCCTTTGAAGAAACAACAGGATAAATAAGAAGAAAAAAAAAAAAACAAAGAACTTAAGAAGGTTGAAAAGGATAAATATTATTTGGGTATTTATAGGTTGATAGAAATTAAATGGAAAAATTTCATAGATATAAAATTTTATTTAAAAAATGATAAGGAAAAAGTAAATAATAATTATAAAAATAATGATCAAATTTAATATAAAAATTAAATTCTAAGGAATGAAATTGAAAAAATATTCAAAAAAAATATATATAACAATTAAAAATTTGACGACCAAATTTAATATAATAAATAAATAATATAATATTTTTAAATTTTTTATAATTTTTAAAAAATATTTTCCGCCCAAAATAAAAAAAAACTTTATTGAATACCAAATTAAATTTTTCATTGACTGGAAAGTGTTATTTATTAATCAATTTTTTTAATGACAAACAAACATAAAAAAATTTTAAAAATAGTTTTTTTAAAAAAAAATTCTGACAAACAAACGCACCCTAACATCGTGTCTTGAGCATATGTTTTTTTATTGCTTATTATCTCTTGTTAAACTTCAGTAAATAAATACTATTTTTCTTAATATAGGATTAAAAAGACATTGATATATATATATATATTATGTTTATAAAAAAATTATATTTTTTAGAATAAAATATTTTTTTAGTTTAAACACTTAATTTTAAAAAGAAAAAATAATATTGTTTTAATAAAAAATATAACCTTTTAACATAATATTTAAAACTTCATTGTTTACTAACAAGACTTTCAAATATGTAAATTGTTCAAAGTCGCATTCAACATAGCAAATAATCACCTGTATGGTCATTAATTAACTATTTTTAAGATTTAATGACAAGTGAATTTTTCAAATTTTATTCTTAGATTCAAATAAATTTTTCAATCAGGACACTTAAATTTTCATTAGCGAGATTAGTTACGTGTTAAAATAAAAAAAAACCTTATCAAGTATTTGAAAATATATTTGATAGCAATTATTTTTTAAAATATTTTTATTCAAAATTTTATCAAAATAACAAATATATATTTTTAAATATTTAATTTTATAATTAGTATATTAAAAAAACTTAAAAAATAAAAAAAATTACTTTTTAAAAAAATCAAATTTTTAACAAACAATATTTACTTCGCAATACCAAACACGTCTTTACAATTTCAAAGAATTTAGAAAAACACAAATGAAAGAGATACCCTGAATAAACTAAAAAAAAGAGAGACCGTGTTAACAAAAAAAAATCTAAGTGATAAAAAAAAAAATCTATAATTAATAAATTCATGAACAAATTAATAGTTTTAATCGTAGTAATCAAAAGGGGAAAATATGTACAAGATTGCAAAAACAGAACCGCCGTTGCCGGGGATCGAACCCGGGTCACCCGCGTGACAGGCGGGAATACTTACCACTATACTACAACGACTTTGTTGAAATGATCCCCTAAAAGTAAAATAATTAACTATATCTTCACAAGAATAAGACTTCATTAACTAAATTATCTATAACAATAAATATTTTTAGTTTTAAGTACTGATTATTTTTTATTTTGAAATTTATTTTTCCTCAAATAAAAGAAATTGGTGAAAAAAAAAGAGAAGATTTTTAGAGAAGATGGTGGATGGAGGGTTAAAATTATTATACAGAATCCTTAAAAGGAGGAACTTAGTTAACCAACACCTTGTAAATTGTAGACTGATGAAATTAAATAATTTCCAATACTTCAAGGACTAGAAAGCGCACAAAGAAAGAAAAAGAAGGCTATGAACAGGAAACCCACAGCCAAAACCCTTCTCCTCCTAGGGTTTTAAGTCTGACGGAGTAATAATTTTCTCATCTCATTTCTTTTCGTGAGCCAAGGAATTCATATTCTGGTTGAGAATAGTGGATATAAAACAATCAATTTCCAAAGGTAAGCAACCCCAAAACTCAAGCTTTTTACTGATTTTCATGGTTTCTGTCTTCAATTTGATTTGTGCAAATTTGTGCTCTACCCACTTCACAATTCCTCAAAAAGATCCAATCTCTTGTTGGTTTTAATCTCCCCTTTTACTCTCTTTGCCTCCTTGTTTTACATCCTTGCCATGATATTGACTATAATCAATAAAGGGGTGTCTAAGTTCTCTGAAATGATAGCTCAAGTCAATAAATCTCTTGTATTCTCTCCTGTTGACATTGAAATTTCCTATAAAAAGCAAAACCCTTTTCTCAGTTCCCTTAAAGTTCAATGCTTTTGCAGTTCCAGATCGTCCCAGAATGCAAAAGTTTCACATTCTGGGCCAGTTCAATCCCCTGTTACTCTTCATAGTACTCGTGTCTCACGGGTTGCGAGAACTGATGCTCAACGTGTTCTTTTTGATTACTTGCATTGCACTAGGAACTTTGATTTCAATGATGCAGAGCATATTAGCAAGAATTCACCTCATTTTATTGAAAATTTACTCACCAAGATTGATAATGATAAAGACGTTGTGCGGTTGTTGAATAAATTTCTTAGGTATAATCCAATTAATGAGTTTGAGCCGTTCTTTGAGAGTTTAGGTTTGAGGCCGTCTGAGGTTCCTTCGGTTCTTCCACCGCATTTGATGTATCTTGGTGATAATGATATGTTGCTTGAGAACTTTCATGTTTTGTGTAATTATGGAATTCCCCGTAGTAAGATTGGTAGGATGTACAAGGAAGCAAGAGAGATTTTCGGATATAATTATGGGGTGTTGAAATTGAAACTTATGGCTTATGAAAACTTGGGTCTAAGCAAAACCACTGTTGTTAAGCTTGTTAGTTGTTGCCCATCTCTCCTTATTGGTGGTGTTGATAGAGAGTTTGTTAATGTTCTTGGGAGATTAAATAGAGCAGGAATAAAGAATGATTTGATTGGAGGGTACTTGTCTGCTAAAGATTCTTATGATTGGAAAAGACTGATCGACACAATATATTTTCTTGACAAAGTAGGTTATAGTGAGGAGCAGTTCCGTAATCTGTTGAAAACAAATCCTGTGTTAGTGTTTGAAGGTTCTGGGAAGAAAGTTTATTTGTTGTTTGGTCGGTTACTCAAGTTGGGCCTCAAGGTGAATGAGATTTATTCATTGTTCACACAATATCCACAAATCTTGTCAGCCAAGCGTGCGAAGAATCTTTTGCGGGGAATTCATATCATGTTGGGAATTGGAATGGGAGTAGAAGACATTGCGAACATCATATCTACACAAATGGAACTTCTGTGCTCTGCTACTTTAAAAGGACCTGTAACTCTTCGTAGACAATTCAAAGATAAGAAAGATAGTTTATGCCAAATCCTCATGGAAAACCCACTGGAGCTGTTCCATTTGGATTCTAAATCAGAAGTTGAAAGCAGCAAAATGTTATCCTCCCGGGGTCCTACTAACAAATTGGAGAAAACAGCATTCTTGTTGAGATTGGGGTATGTTGAGAACTCAGATGAGATGGCAAGAGCTCTAAAAATGTTTCGAGGTAGAGGAGATCAATTACAAGAGAGGTTTGATTGCCTGGTACAAGCTGGTTTGGACTACAATGTTGTCTCCAGCTTCATCAAACAAGCTCCCATGGTGCTAAACCAGACCAAAGATGTAATTGAAAAGAAGATTGATTGCCTGACAAGATTAGGCTGCTCGGTCAACTCACTGGTGGCATTCCCATCATATTTATGCTACGACATGGACAGGATTAATCTTAGATTTAGAATGTATATTTGGCTGAAGGAAAAAGGTGCAGCGAAACCCAAATTGTCCTTGAGCACTATCCTTGCATGTTCAGATGCACGATTCATAAAATATTTTGTAGATGTCCATCCTGAAGGACCAGCAATGTGGGAAAGTTTAAGGAACATGTCAGCCTCAAGCTAAGGCTAGTTCAACTTTTAAGTTTGTGTACAGTTTATTTTTATTGTTTAGTCAAAGTGATGCCAGCCATTCATTACTACCGATCTAATTGCTGAACATCTTTCTGTTTGCCATACTTTTTAATAATTTTCTTATAAATCATCCATCTCATGTTCTCCGTAGCTCACAATAAGATGGTTCTTGGTGTATTTCAATTTGTCTTGCAGCATATCATCTGTGTTTGCATGTGTGGCCAACCCGAGTTTACCTGCTAATCAAAATGTCTCTTTTTTGAAAAATTCATTAATTTATGGAGGTTATTTGTTGTTTTAATGTTTTAGGATTCTGAGGAATTTCTTCATTCCAGATAATTACAATATGAGTTCTTTTCTCTTCCACTTCATGTTTGTTTCCAACTTTATTTTCCTTTTAATTGCTTGTTCTCCACAACGCTAGGCACTTTACTGATGTCTTATAGCTTGAAAGATAAATTTGCATTTTCCATCTGGGAAATGATGATCATCTAGTTGCAAGGCAGAAAAACAAATAGCTACAGATTTTCTTGCAATAACTGAAGTTTCAGTAGTGATTTTCCAATTGTCATCTATCACAAACAAAAGGACCATGACCGAAGCCTGGGATTTATTCTTTATTAAGTATTTTCTTTTCATCAATCTCTGCTTGACAAGATTTGTGCCAAAATAACAGATGACAAGAAGAACAAAAGGCATGAAAGCATTCAAGGCTACAAATTATTCCACAAATAGATTGCAGCTATCATTTGTATGAGACTTCAAGTTCTTAACCTATGTGACTCTCCATTGCAGAATCTGGATCACATGTTATCCTGCATCTGATCTCTCCGCTGTGCACAAGTCTCGTGTTTGGTTGAATGCACCCAGTGATACATCCGTCTTAGCAATCAAAAGCGTCAGACACCACACCATCGAAATGAGAAACGATCATGCTCGTGATCAACACTGCAACCAAAAATTTCTTCATCATTTTCCTTTTCTGGAAAAATTGTAAGAATTGTGATCCCCATTCCCTCATCCATTTATAGATGTAATTTTAGACTTTCCCGTTAGTTTGGGTTGGAATTACGGAAGTACCATCCCCAATATCCATCCTCCATCTTTGAAGCAGCCGTCCATGTTGAAAGCTTTAGCTGACAAATACCAGGGAGTGAATCAAGGATAAGGGTATCTATACGTTATAAGGTTTTGACTACACATCATAGTAGAGTGCTCCAGACAATATGCAACTGTATCATTGCATGTGGCTGTGTCAGTTCCATCTTGGCGGTGTAACCTGGGTGTGCGAGCCCTATCCATATTTAATGTACAAATGCAATGTTAAATCATATTCTTCTATTTTCTCCATCGAGCACTATCTCCTCCTCATATTCTATAGGTCAACCAGATAGGCACCCATGCATCATTTTTTTCCTATAATTTAAGTTTATTATAAATAATGCAATGATTGTAGAAAAAAATCTAAAACTTAGGGTAAATTTATGAAGCAATTATTTCAAGAAAAAATGATTTATAATTAATTTTTATAGTCTTGAACCCCAAGCTATAGTTAATTTTTGCAGCCTTGAACTGTAAGTTTTCTTTCACCAAATCAAAGAATCTTTGCATTTCCTAGCTTCCAAGATAAGAAAATAAAGGGAGCACGGTATTTCATTTATATATAATTGTTAATTATATAATAATAAATTTGAAATTTTGTACAGAATTACTTGTTACATGTCAAATATGATTTGTCATGATATAATCTAATATAATTATATAAACAATTTCATCGTTAATTTAAAAGAGAGTGCCAATATTTTACATTCCATACAATAATATGTGTTAGTTAGTTTCATTATTTTCTAATATTTTATGAAGATGTTAGTTTTTTCCAAATAAATGGACTAAAAGATTATAAAAATACACTTAAATCAACCATTTCATTATATTATTGACAGGTTTACGTGCACTGATGTTATCAATGGTGACCTAATTAAAAAAGAAGAAGAAGAATTCCTTTTTATTTAAAATTTACTATAAAAAATACCATTTTCTTCTTCCTTTTTTCTTTTTTTTTAATAGTTTTTTCCAAATAAATGGACTAAAAGATTATAAAAATACACTTAAATCAACCATTTCATTATATTATTGACAGGTTTACGTGCACTGATGTTATCAATGGTGACCTAATTAAAAAAGAAGAAGAAGAATTCCTTTTTATTTAAAATTTACTATAAAAAATACCATTTTCTTCTTCCTTTTTTCTTTTTTTTTAAAAAAATCATGTCATGCCTAAATGTAATCTATCCATGTGTGGACATAAGTCCACTACAGGTTTCCATTCAAATCAGACTGAATGATTACCTATCAAATTCAGATAACATTGCCATCTCTGATAGCAACATGATGGTAATTCTCTATGAATGGTATGAATCTGTGGACACAACTCCCCCATTGCAGAACTCAACATTTACAGTTTATTTTCCCAAGACAAGGGACGGAGTTGATAGTTGATGAGCAAAAGTTCGTTTTAAACAAGACACTTTATTCACACTTCTACAACAAAAAAAAAACTCGGTTTCAGTTTTACAAGTCATTGGTTAAATGTAAAGGAAAAAAAAAACACATGGCACAGACCCAAGACACGTTCTCATGATGTAAAAGGAAAATGATTTGCAGCTATACCTAATTTTCTAGCACAAACCCTGTCCCCTTCAAAGAAAGGTAAAAAAGACAAGGGAATAAAGCAGCTCCTTTTGTAGGAGGAGAAATTGCAGTAACCAGTCAATGCCTGATTCCTCTTCTTATCTTGCTATGACTGCATTAGTACAAGATTCTTGCTTCACTCTAGAGTTAGTGGCATCCTACTTTCCAGGAAAGTTATTTACTCAGAAATAGAATATTTTCAATTCAATGGAATATATGGATTCTAAACAAGCATTCAGTGCTGTATTATTATTGAAGGGCCAAGGTTTTGGAATCTTTACTGCTTTTAATGACTGTATAGGCAAACCAATGACAGGCCTGTGGTAGAACAACATGGTTGAAAAGGAAATGATGAAGCAATCGTGTATTCAAACTGAAGTATTAATTTCGGCGGTAATCCATCTTAGAGCAGGCAAGGAAAAGACTTGGCAATACACCAGAACCGGTGATCAGATTTTTCAAATCTAAATAAATCAGTCGCAAATTTCTATAATTCTTGTTTTTTGCAGTAACTGCAGAAAATTTATATGAGCTTTCGAAATAAAAGCTTTAGAAGGCTTAATAATACAGGCATATGAGCTTACAGAGATAGTTCGCTCTTCGGTTAAAATTGTACAGAGAAGCTTATCAAAATCTTTAACTAATATTAAAGCTTAAATCAGAGACAAAGTGGCATGCCCTCATAGTTTCCTGAGCTTGTTACCAACACCATCTTTTAGAGAAGATGAGGATGACGAGGAAGACAAAACAGAGCGGTTAATCACAGCCTTGTCCTTGTTAAATGCCTTCTGAACATCCTCTTTAAGTTCCATGAAACGTGTCCTCTTGATTCTTTGTTCATCTGGAGTGCCCTTTTCAAGGAAAAACAAATCAGGGAGGTCATCCTCCATGAACTTATCAAGCACTTCAGAGCAATTAGGGAAGTATCGTCGGCCCATTTCCACTGTCATCATGACAAACAATTTATATGAGAATAGTTGCAAAGACTGTATAGTTCATACTTTCTAGACCATATGTGATGTTTGCTTAATTGCGAGGACTTCCTAGGGATTCAATAGTTTCAGTTAGCTTCAAAATTTTAGGACTTCTGTGATAATATGTTACAACATGTCCTGAGATTGATTTTCAAACAAAAGGATTTAAAGCTGGCAAGTACCTGTTTTTGACAGGGCTTCCATCCTAGAACGAAGTCTTTTGTTCTGCATTATTGGCGTCTCATTCAGGTCAACCTCCCTCAAATTCCCGCTAGAACCATTTGATGCAGCAAGACCAGCAAATTCTGATGTTGTTGCAGCATGTGCAATGTCCATTGCTAGCTTTGCTTCAGTAGGGAAGAATAATCGTGCAAATGCCACTGTGATGTACACCACAACACTTGATCATACATTTGATTATAAGTCATGATAGAGGACCCGTTTGAATATATCAGGATCATAATTGAACATTAGGCGCTAAAACCATATATAAATAGGATGTCTCCACCTCTGTAAGCGTGAAATAGTAATGAGAAAATGTCTATTTTCATCAAGCCTGCTTGGTAGATCAGGAAACTAAAAATAGATAGAACATAAAATCTCCAATTTGAACAATAGCAGCAGAACAATTAGCAGGACCCAGAACCCAAACGAAGGAACTTAAAGCTCAAATAAAGCAGCAAGAAGGTCAGTGATGATGATATCTAGGTATCTCGACAGAGTATTGAAAACATCATTCCCGCACTTCTCTTTATGAGCAAGAAAGAGATTTCTAGAAAATAACCAAAAACTTCAGCTTTTGGCATATTAATCTTGAAATTTGTGGGAACCAGGCAAGTTAACTGTATTCTGGAACATAATTTTGAAGATTAACCCAAGAAATAAGAAGTCAATTTTAAATTCAATGCGATCCAAAAGCATAATCCAGTCCCATTGAGCATGCATTTGAACTGCATACTGGCTTTAGCAAAAATACAAGGGAGTTGAATCCAAAATTATCATGTGAAGGATAATATACCTCTGTTCTCCAGGTATAACAGCTTCATGTGCAGATCATCAACCATTGTATGGGAAGTGATGGAAGCACTCCCACCCAGTGGATTCCTTCTCATTTCCCTCTCTAAAATATCAATGCATAACCTGTCTTTGTTTGCTTCCTGCCCTTGCTCTGTTTTAGCATGATAGTCTTTTGGCCTTGTCAACCTCCGGCAGAGACTAACAGCACTTTGCCCATCTGATGTCAAGTCCAAAGCAGATGCTCCTTTGGCCAGCAACGAAACTATCAATGATGGCTCTTTCCGCATTGCAGCAATGTGAAGAACTGTGTAACCACGTGAGTTTCTAAGATTGACATTGGCAAGACCAAGGCTAAGCACCTCAGACATAACCTTGAGATCACAGTATGATGCACAATAATGGAGAGCATTAGCGTCATCTAAGGATATATCAGACTCAGTCAGGAGAAGTTTCACAAGTTCAACATCATCTGAGTCTAATGCCATGTGTATCCTCTTGATTCTCTTTTCACGTAGGTGATCCCCAGCCTCTGTGTTGTTTTCATCATCAGAAATAGGTTTGCGGCGGAGCTGTTTAATTTTGTCTGCGACTTCATGGGGAAGCTCTTTCTCTATAGAGATGTTCTCAAGATTAGACACTGCTATTCTATCAACACATTGTGCAATAAGCTGACTTGATTGACAATGGAAGGCAACCACAAGGATTGGGATCACATCCTCCGCAAGAGCTTTCCGAACAAAGTTAAGAAGGCGTCTCTGAAAAAAAATGACGATTTGGATCACTATAATTTTCTCCTGCTTTTTATAGATCCCAAAGGACAGTTTGGGTTATGAATAGAAGGGCCCAAAACCTAATTTTTCTTGGCAAGTTATTCTTGATAATTTTCTCAGCTAATAAAATGGCATTATATAGTTACTGACTGCCAGAATCCAACAAAATAGTAGAGAAAAACAACCATTCCCAAGTTATTCATTAGGCTTGAGCATTGACATCCACAGTCCAGCATAGAAATTAAATGAATTAATATATCAGATCATGCATGCACTGCTTGAAACGAATCATTTGAAATATTCACACCTTGGGTGAAGGTGGCAAAACAGGTTCGATCGCCAATTCTCAAGGTTTATTGACTTTATTAGCAAAAGATTAGCTAGGGTAGACAAATACCACACAACTGTCATGGCAAATTCAATTCCACCACAAGAATCAAACTATAAGCAAATTACAGAATCAGAAAGGCCTAGAAGGCGCCATCACACCTCATCAAGCATGCAAACATCATACATAATGAATTGAAAAACCTGTATCACACTACAGTAAAACAAACTAACCTGGAAAAGTGAAACCAGCTCTGGAACTTGAAATATGGATGATGCATACATCAATTCCACTGCAAAAGTAATCGCAGGTCTACACGCATCATGAGCGCATACATTATCAACACATGTTGAGACTTCCATTGGAGATGGCTTGAGTTTTCCAGTGTACAAATAGCTCAAGAAAATTAGGAAGGCTTCATATCCAACATTTCCATAAGGTAACAACTCACTCATGCAATACTTTGGTTTTCCATCCTTCTCCAGAGACCCCTTTTCTCTCCTAAACAACTCATGGAAAAACTTGCTCCTAGAAGCTAAAATACATCGATGAACACCAACAGCGATACCCTCAACAACAATATCAGCATCACTATATTCACAAGTAGACTCAATCAATAGCTGCTCCAAACTGGAGCTCAGCTTGTTTAAACTAATCACCTCAAGACTAGTTCCTGCCTCGGCAACCGAGGAGTTGGATATATTGTGACTAATTGAGCCATTTGACATATGAGAAGATGAGGTAAAACTCAAAGATGATGATAGCTCAGAGAAATTAGCCATTAATCCACTTGAGAACTCACAACTATAAATTATTGATATTAAACCTATGATCCATAGTTTCTCTACTGAATCATACCATTAGAAAATAACTAATATATACTATCTTACTAGTCAGCTTATGATGCTATTGATTACTAATATCCTAACCCTAAACTTACAAGAAATACAAAAGGAAGAACTTAGCATAAGGGACACTTAGAAAGCAAAAAAGAAGAAGAGCATAAACCAAAACTAATATTGCTGAATACAAAAAGGGTATTACCAGAATAATTATACACCTAAAACAAATTTAAAATCATAGTGTACAAAAACAAAAACTTTATAATCAAATTTCACCTAAAAAGAAGTCAAAAACATTACTTCATCTTCAAAATCACTAACATGACATAACCGAGAACTTTCTTGCTTGAATTTCCAGGACCACCAAGTCAACATACTATACATAAACAATAAAACCAAAAACTAATGCTTTTTAGTGAATACAATACAGCAAAATTTAAAGAAACACAAAATGTCAAGTGATCTCAACAACCCAGAAACGGAAACAGCAAAAAAAAAAAACTTAAAATTCTTACCAGATCTATCAAATATTCTTAATCATAAAAACACAGGAGATTTAGAACCCAGAAAAGCTACGAACTTGAAACAAATCAAAACAAGAAACCAAACCCAGAAGCAAAACAAACACCAACTAACCACTAAGGCAGTGTTTTTGTGAATTCAAGAAACTGAAAACTAGATAACAAAAGGGGTAAGCGTTAAAAGAAAATCATGGGCACGTGGCTAATGTGCTGTAATAACAACCGAAACTTCATTTTTCGCTATCAAAGTTACTGTTTTGCAAGAGAGAGTAAGCAGAGATTTTAGAGAGAGAAAGTGCCGTGTTTGTTATTTTTTTGGAGAAATAAAACACTGTGACTAATGAAATGTGAAGTCGTTTTAGTGACGGTTGATGAGTCGTCATCATTTAGAGCTGTGGGTTCCTGACATAGTCAATGGCGTCACCTTTGTTAGACATTTGGAGCCATCTCAATACGGCAAGACCATGAAAAGTCTTTGCATTGTAGATAATTAATAATTTATTGGAGCACCGGTGTTTCGCAAAATTTATTTTTTTATTATTATTTTGATATCTTAGGTTAAAAATAATTTTTTTATATTTATAAATAAAAAAATATTTTGAAAAATTACTTTTACTGTTGTCCCAAACAATTTTTTTTAAATAAAATAAATTGTTCATGTTTGTGGAAAAAATTTGTGATTATGACAGCTGATTTGATCTCTAAATTAGTTGCATATCATTGTTGCATATTATATTAGAGCGTTCATGCCTCAAAATTGGATTGAATGGAGAATTATTGAATTAATTATGGTTCAATCAATGTTTTTGTGTTGAAAATTGTTTGTAGTTGCTATTAAAAATAAAAAAAAGGTAACCCTGTCTAGTCATAGACATCTAGTCATGTATATGGCCATGAGGCCCATGACAACATGGGAGATGATGTCACTATGATTAAACAAGGATTCAATCATTGTAGGTAATGGGTTGGGTGCATCTAATTCATGAAATATTAAAATTAAATCTATCTTAAATAGGCTATCAATATTATAATTGAAGAAATATTTTTTTTATTTTTTTATTTTATTTAAGATTAAAAGTCTAACTGCTAAAAAGAAGAAACTGTTTGAGAGAGAGTATTGTAGCTTCTTATTTTAAATGTTTTTAAAAGATGATTTGATTTTAAAAAATAATTAAATTAATATTTTTTTAATATTTTTTGATGATTTTAATGTGTTGTTATAAAAAATAAAAATATATTTTAATAAATTTTTAAATAAAAAAGTATTTTTAAAAAATATATTGCACCACAATACTAAATACATGCTAAATATGTGATTGATATTGCTGTAACTTTCATAGTTAAGAAAATACATTTTAAAAAAATAATTTTCATAGTTAAGAAAATACATTTTAAAAAATAAATATAAAAAATAAAAAATATGAAAGATGAATTTTTGCATATGAAATAAATAAATATATTATCTTAACTCTTATAAAATCAATATTTGAAATAAAATTACACGTGGAGGTGGAGACTAGTGTAAAAATTAAAAATTATACATTTTTTTCTTTGTGATCGGATAAAAAACAGAAATTATTATAAAACCAAATAATATTTAAAAAAGAAATACATCATGCTAATTATAATACCAAAATGTATCGTTATTATGATACAAATACGGTATCTCTTCTTTGATACTCTCGTGGCTATCCAAAATTGTCCCTATTGCCTATTGGCAAGGATAAGAATTGTGGAAAACTTTTCAATTCTTCAAGAGCCAACAAAAAGGCAAAAAATAATATATATATATATATATAAACAACTTTCATAATCATGAATTTTTCTCAGAATTAAATCTTAAATTATTTTACCTGTAAATTTACAGTGTTTTAATTCTTGAATAGTGCTATGATGTGAACGCTTATACTATCGTACAGAGCAATTCTAAAAGAAAAACACGGCGTTATTTACAAAAGAGTATTATATAAATTCTAAAATTTACAGACTAAAACCTATTTAATCTCAAGGTTTTGCAAATAATTACCATGGCTATTAAACCGGATTAATAGGTAATTTATTAACCCATAACTTGAATTGAGTAAGGTTTCATTTTAAATTGTTTCCAAGGTTAATCTTATTTGAAAATCTAATCAGATTTAATTGAGACTTTATCAGGTTAATTTTATAATTTTTTAAAAAATTATTTAAAATGATTTTTTAAATTTTTTATAAAAAAATTATTTGAAACAATATTGTTTTGTTTAAGAAATGAAAACAATAACATTTTAAATTGACTTTAAAAAACCTATAATACAAGCTATGAGTTGAGTTAAGCGAGGTCATTTGACATACTATAATACAAGCTATGAGTTGAGTTAAGCAAGGTCATTTGACATAATAATAATAATAATAATTATTATTATTATTATTTAAAATATTTTTTATTTATAAATATATTGAAATAATATTTTTTATAAAATTTATTTTTATTATCATAATATAAAAATGATCCAATAACACTCATAAAAAATTAGTTTTAAAAAATAATAAATAAATTGTTACAAAAAACATTTTTCAATTAGAAGTGTTATGGGTGAGAAAAAAATCAAAAAATTAATTAAATTTAAAAAACAAAAAAAATAATTGAAAAAACTTAACCGTAAAAAAATCAATTAAACAGATTAGAATTTTAAAAAAATCCAACTGGTTTGGTTCGATTTTAGTTTTATAAGTCTAAAATTAGAAAAGTCAAACCAAACCGAACCCAAATTAAAAAAACCAGAAAAAAATAGAGCCATAGGAAAAAATCGAGTCAAACCGATTTGAACCGAGTTTTTTTCAAAATAACTGAAATTGATCAATTTAAAACTATTTCAATAAAGTTTTAATTTTTTTTTCAAAAATATAATTTTTTTTAATACGAACAGAACAAAACCAAAAAAAAAATCACATTAAATAGTTAAATAGTATTCTTTAATAAACATGATAAAAATGATAATCACTGGAACCCCAAATTCAGTTAACCGACCAAAACATTCCCAAAGGAGTCAACTCTAATAAATGTCCACCAGAATCAAGGAATACCCATGTTGGCAAATGAAGACTATAGAAATACATGGGCTGTCTCAAAAATTAACCATGGGCCTATTCTCGACCGCCTGTTCCTAGACATAAAATCTTACCATATATTTCCTTCATTTTTATTTTTATTTCTCGACAAGAATGCTTTTCATATTAAAAACCTCCTAAAGCTTTGAAATGCGACCATTTTTTTTGTTTTAATGGCAGTAGATGTTTCTTTAGGGCAAAGAACATGTTTTCTGGTAGATATAGTGCGATTCTCAATTGAGTACACCAACAAAATAAATTTTTAATTGAATCCATTCGAACATCTCTGAAAATCTCCACTTTTAAAATTAATGGAAAATATGTTTATTTGAGAAGAATAGGTCCTTTTTTTCTTAATATTTTGAAGGCAAAAACTTCAATGCTAAGGGCTAATTGAGTAATGTTTAGTTTATGGAGGACTCAATTGAGATTTCTTTTATTTGGGGATTCAATTGGGAATTGGGTGACACTCGGGGATTGGATTTTTCCTTCCCCGTTTTTGTTGTTTATTTTAATTAAAGAGCCAAAAGATAAAATCTTAAAATAAATACATTTGAAAACAAGAAGAACATTGAAACATTTTTTTTTTTTTTATCTCTTTTATTTCAGAATAATAAAAAATTAAGTTTATGAGTAAAATAGGATGAATGAAACATGAAGCTAACACATATTGTTCTTCCTCCCATTGAGGACTGACAAAGAAAAAACCCTAATCTTCTTCGAAAGATCGATAGGTAGCAGATTCATTTCTAGGTGCATGTAACTGAGCCACAGAACTAGCTGGAAAAGGATGGTTGATGACATAGGTCAAGATACCACCTTCCCTCCGTGGACGAGGCTCATGACAACGAGGGGAATGATGTCAGATTAAACAAGGATTCAATCACTGGAGGCAATGGGTTTGGTGCTTCTAATTCATGAAATATTTATCTTAAATAGGGTATTGGTATTATAATGGAAGAAATAATTTTTTTATATTTTTAAATTTTATTTAACATTAAAACTTTAACAGCTAAAAAAGAAGTCGTTTGAGCGACTATTTATGTTTCTAAGAGTGTATTTGTTTTAAAAAATAATAAAATTATTTTTTAATATTTTTCAATGATTTTAATATATTAATGTGAAAAATAGTATGCATTACAATATAAAACATGTACTAAATATATTTAATAAAAATACAAAATAATTCTTTATAATTTTTTGTTAAATAAAAAAATAGTCAAACATGGTAAAAAAACTATGATACAGACCCCATAAGATAAAAAAAACAAGGAATATAATAAAATAAGAAATGAGACACACAAGAATTTATATGATTTACCCAATTAGATTACGTTTACGAGCAAATATATAATGATTTTACTAAGTAATGTGAGAATTACAATATCTCTCAAATAATAAAAAAAAAACTAAGAATCTCTTCAAAAAAACACCATACTTACTCGCTCGTGAGTATCTCATAAATACCCATAAATTATACTAATAACTTATCTTCAGTTATACTCCATCAATTATACTAACAGTTCTACTAATTATATTGATAACTCTATTTATTTTTATTTTTTATTAATTATATAAATTTAATTAAGTGGTGGCTTTACAAGAAACGCAGAGCCCGAAGAATATAATTAACTTTATGGAGAGTGGTTTTATTTAAGTCAAATGTAGATAAGAAAAATAAAATGAGTAAGGAAATTAAAAGACAAGAAAGAAAAGAATGGCATCGAGGAATATCGAGGCCAGAGAAAATGAAAGGCCATCACACGTTAAAGAGCCGCATTAATACTATCTACCACGAAGAACATCTCTTTCTCCCCTTTGTCTTTGCCTCCTCTTGTGAAATTCTTCAATGTATGCCATCACTCAAACTTTTGAAACATTCACGTCAATCAAGGTTTAATATTATTTTAATTTTTTAAATCAGGTTAGATTTTTATTGGGTTGTGAATTCATCGTACCTTAACATGATTTAATTTAAATTATTTTTGAGTTGATAAATTACTAGATTTATCACTTAACTAGGTCAGATTTAATACCTATGTTGTCTTCTTTTTTTTATCTACTTTTTACAGTAAGATTATTTAATTTTTATCAATGTATACACTGAATTATCATACAAATAATAGCATAAAATTTTATTTTATTGTTTTAATGAGTTATTCTTAGGCCATGCTATGAAAATAGTTTCCTTTTTATCAAGTATAAAGTCTAACCTTCCAACATGGACGATGGAGAATAATAGCAATTATATTACCATTCCGACCAAAGTTTTAAGGATTATATAATCCACAAATAGCCTAAATAAACAAGTTGCAACTAGAAATCAACATGGACCCATATTTTATCATCGATAATATCCAACGACCTCTGAAAGCATTTCTTTTCGAAGAAAAAGTTGATGGGTCAATATCGCACCACCATCCTTTTCTTCCATATAAGACCTAACGTTTGCCTTCTTCTGCTCTAATATATCACCATCTTTGAATGTGAAATCAACCCATTTCTTTCGAAAGTCTCGCTAGTGCTCTCTCTCTCTCTCTCTCTCTCTCTCTGGGATGACCTAAAACCAATGTAGTCAGCTTCAAAACCTTAAATATCAAATCCACTTGAAAAATGTCTTTCTCAACTTTGCATAGAACAGTTGTTTGAGTTGCTAATCAAATTACTATGATTATCGTTAAGGTTATGTCTGTTAGTGACAACAATATAAAATAAATTCATTTTTGAAATAATTTTGTAATTAATTCTTGTACTTTTAAAATAAAAATTACATAAACATATATATATATATATATATATATATATATATATATATATATAATTCTTGTACTTTTAAAATAAAAATTACATAAACATATATATATATATATATATTCCCTCTATATATTTTTTTTGTCTCCATCTCTTCTCTGTCTGCACAGAGAAGTTTACAGTAACTTACTTCTGCTGCTAATACAAATAGTGAAGTACTACTGTACATGATTCATTAAAGTTAACGAATGAATATATATCATGGATGTTTCATGGTCGGCTAGTTGATTGGGAAGGCCTAAAATAAATCCTCTATAACAAAATAAACTGAAAGGGCAAGAGGGTAATAACAATGCCTTTACTGCTCAAATCCACTTTGGATTGTAATCCTGAATTTTTATAATTTTACCCCTTAAACCCAAATCAATTGGGCTCAATTGGGCTAGTTATTGATGGTAAGAGAGTTTTTTTTTTACTAAATAATAAAAGAACAAAAAATATTCTTGAAACAAAAAAAAAACTTAGATTTGTTATTTTATCAATCCAATATAGATTAATTTTGAGTTGTAATTGTCAAAGAATCTATCAATTTAAAAATATAAATTTTTAGCTAAGATTTTAAAATATAATTTATATTATTTTTTAAAATATACTCTTAAATGGAGGTTTTTTCGAGTTTGAAAATTGCATAAACTCATATTAATTTTTATCAAATAAATAAATTTAGTAATATTATATTAAAAAATTATCATAACTTAATAATTTAATTTAAATTATTAAATATAATTTTAAAATATAATTTATATTATTTTTTAACCATAATAAAAAATATACCAAATATAAAAAAATTCAACTATTTTAAAATATAATTTATATTATATTCTAACCGTAATAATAAAAATATATACCAAATTCAAAAGAAAAGGAATTAATCTAGAACTTATTGCGCAACAGACAAAATCAAAGTACATAAGTTTCAAAGTTTAAATTAGAGTTATCATTGACTGACGACAAAAGGAAGATTTCAACAATCTTAACAAAATATGATTTTGTTTTTTCTTTTGAGCCCTTCTCTTTTCTTTGCTTGAATAACAATTATGATTGTTATTTTCTTTTTATCTTCTTCAAGATACAATTGTGATCTAATTATTGTATTTTTCAACATTAGTACCTTTTTACCGTCGGCACTCAGCCCTTTGACCCTCTGGCCCCAAAAGACAAAATCTTGAATTGGACACTGGAAAGCCTCTGATAATCAACGTCATGCAATATCATGCCTTACTCCTCTGCTTCTCTGCATTGAATTTGGTTGTTTCTGCAACTTGTGCTGATGTGTTTTACAACTAGTAGATTCCTTTGAATGACTTGTTGTGTTTTGGTTATGGTGGGTCCTGTTCAAGCTAGGCATTTCACATGCTTCGAGTTCCAAAAAATGTTTTTGATTGATACATTCATCTAACTTACATTTCTTTTTAACGTTTTTATGTACAATTGTAGGGTTTGATTGGCGGGAGTTTTAACTGATGTAACTAATTTGAACCGGCCGGTCTACCTAAAGAGAATCACCCGCAAGTGGTGTTTGTCCTCGTTGGTGTCTCTTTCTTCACCACTTTCTTGCTTCAATAGCTGTACTTTGTTTTCTATGCTTGATCGTGAAAGAACGTCAATGAACCTTTTGGTACTTAATTCTTTGCTCCCAAACCAAACTCAAATCACCAAGAAATGGCTTCCTTACATCAAATGCTCTCCGAGGAAGGATTTGAGCACAGAAAGTTCTTGAGAAGTAGAGACAGATTAACTAGACCAGAAGAGTCTGTAATATTGCCACTACATAATTCCCATGACCAAAAGAGGTTCCAGTCTCCTAAGCAGAAGACCGATATGGGTTCCACGCGAAAAGGGTCGTCGATATTTTCGTCGAGGAGAGTGAATTCGGATTCGGAGAGGTTGCAGTCTAAGTCATTGTTGAAGGGAGAGGAACCTGCAATTGATGTAACAGCTATTAGAGCAGTGGTATCTATACTTAGTGGTTATATAGGCAGATACATAAAAGATGTGAGTTTTAGGGAGATGATTAGAGAGAAGTGCAACTCTTGCTTGGTGAGAAGAAGCAAGGGTTCGGATGATGGTATTTTTGTGAATATGGAAGTGGCCATGGAAAGCATTGAGAAGTTGGTTGAAGAGAAAGCAGCAACAAGGAAGGAAGTGAAGATGGAGTCGTTGAAAAATTCAATTCAGCTTTTGAACATTGTTGCCTCATTGAATTCTAAGAAATCAAGGAAGGGTTCAACTTGTGGTGTACCCAATTCACATCTCTCAGCTTGTGCTCAATTGTACTTGGCAATTGTTTACAAGCTGGAGAAGAATGACAGGATATCTGCTAGGCATCTACTTTATGTTTTTTGCGATTCGCCATTTCTAGCAAGGGCTCACTTGCTTCCTGATATTTGGGAGCATTTCCTTCTTCCCCATCTACTCCATCTCAAGGTTTGGTACCATGAGGAGCTTGAGGCTCTCTCGGACTCCCAGCATGTTGAGGAGGAAAGACGGATGAAAGCTTTGAGCAAGGTCTATAATGACCGGATGGATATGGGAACCATCCAGTTTGCTCTGTACTATAACGAGTGGCTCAAGGTTGGGGCTAAAGCTCCTACTGTTCCTGCTGTCCCTTTGCCATCTATACCAAGTTATGCAACATCAATGAGGAGAACATCAGATTCTTATAAATCGCGTTCCTCCATCAACACAAACTTGTAAGTAATCGATCACCATTTCCAAGTATTTTTCAAAATTAGAGAAAAGGTCTTGACAGTTATGTTATTTGCTTCATGATTTTTGTTTTGATCTCAGCAGATACCGAGCTGTGTTTGGCCCCACGCTAGAGCGGCAATCGAAGGACTTCGATTTTCGAAATAGAGCTTCAATGGATACATGGAGCATTGAGGAAGATAAAGTGTGCATAGATGAATACAAAGATTGCAGTTATGCTACTGTGAGTATCCCTTTGTCCCTATTCTCAAAACTCTGCTACCCTTTTCACTTGCCTATTTGTAACAAAATCTACTGCTTAATTGGAGAATATAATCAACAGGCTAATAATAAGACGAGGACTACTCGAAGGCAATCAAGTCAAAATTATGCTATTTCGAATCATTATACATGGCATGAGCCGCTGAAATCAGAACTCTCTAGGCCTTTTACATGTCAAAACGTGTCATCAGAATGTCTAGGGAATGGCAACATCATAGTCAGGAGTAATTCAATCAGGAATGAAGAGACAACCCACCTTCCTCCTATTGATCTAAGTAGAACCATTAGCACTATTTGCTCCTCAGATAGTCTGACTGAGTGTGAAACAGCAATCCGTGTCACTGCCAAAGCGTGGTTGGACTCCATTGGCAGTAATGTAATTGCAGGTGCTTTATCTAAAGCACCTGTGATTGAGGGATTGCTTGAGTTCTTGTTTGCTTCTACTGATGACGAAGTTCTAGAGCTGGCAATATCTATTCTAGCGGAGCTCGTAGTAAGAAATGAAGCAAACAGGTTAATAGTACTGAACTCTGATCCACAGCTCAAGATCTTCATGAAACTCTTAAGAAGTAACAGTTTGTTTCTTAAAGTTGCGGTTCTGCTTTACCTATTGAAGCCGAAGGCAAAACAGATGATATCTTTAGAGTGGGTAGCACTAGTCCTACGAGTTTTAGAGTTTGGAGGCCAGTTGCAGACCCTATTCACCGTACGGTGCATGCCTGAAAAGGCAGCAATGTACTTCTTAGGCCAACTTCTAACAGGTTTTGATGAAGAGAGGAACTTAGAGAATGCTAGTCAAGTTGTTGCCCTGGGAGGATTGAGCTTCTTGGTAAGGACCTTTGAAATAGGAGACATAATTGAGAGAAATCATGCTGCTACGCTCATGTTATGTTGCATTCGAGCTAATGGGAGCTCTCGGAACTACCTAGCTGAGAATTTGAACAAGGATTCTATCCTTCAGCTCATTGTTCTCGGAATTCAGAAGAAATTTAAAGGATATGTGTTCACTTTACTAGCCGATCTACTGTGCCTGAGTAGGTATGAATTTTCCAGTTTCTCTTCAGCAAAACATTTTTTGTAAGTTTACTATTCATTTTGTGTTCTGATTAATCTGAGGAAATGTGAGCAGACGAACGTGGATCATCAAATTCTTAACTGGACTCTGTAATGGATGGGGTGGCTTGAACACCATGCACATCTTTCTAGTCTATCTCCAGAGAGCTTCACCTGAAGAACGTCCTCTGGTTGCAGCAGTTCTCTTACAGCTTGATCTTATGGTAAGTACATTTTTTAGTAGGCTAACGATCCATATTGGCGTCGAAACCAAAATGCTATTTTATAACAGTTTGGTTTCAAAATCTTGAACAATAAATAGCGGTGATGTTGCAGGGAGATCTTTCGCAGTCCAATTTATATAGGGAGGAAGCGGTTGAGGCAATCACGGAATCTTTAGAGTGTCATAATTGTAGCACCAAGGTTCAAGAACAATCGGCGAAAGCTCTCCTGATGTTGGGAGGCTGTTTTTCATACTCTGGAGAGGCATCAGCAGAAGAATGGCTTTTACGACAAGCAGGTTTCCACGAGAGATTACGGGATTCATTTCAACGCAAGGAGATAGTTGATGGGAACTTGGTAAGCTTTAATATAGCTTCGTACCAGCAAAATGAATTCACTTTTAGAAAAGATTTCATTCTGAAGCACAAGGGAGGAGAGGTCTTTATGGTGCTGCAATTTTTATTTTGTAACATTAGTCTAACAAATGAGGAAGCAACAGTTTGCTGATATAAAAAAGTTCCTACACTCATGTGTAATGATTGCTTGTGCATTTTTAATGGTCGAACGAACTAGAATGAAGAGGAAGATGCAATGGAAGATTGGCAAGGGAAAGTAGCAGTAGTTTTGCTCAACAGTGGCGGAAAGAGGTTTTTGTCTGCCCTTTCCAATTCCATTGTCAATGGCATCCCGATTTTAGTACAATCAAGCCTCGTCACTGTTGCATGGATGAGAAGAATCTTGCTTCCAGTCAGAAATGAAAATTCATACTCAACAATAACACCGCGGCTAACAGAATCACCACATTATGACAGAGCTCTTAATGGAAGAATGAATCCATCTTTTTCACAGCGGCATCTCATAAAAAATTCAGGTACAATGTTCTTGATCGATGAATTTTGTTGAAAAGCTTTTTAAAGGGTCTTTTACCTTCTGTTTTCTTGCATAGAGAGCAGGCAACTTACTCACAAATTGCCTCGAAACCTAACAAGGAAACATGCGCTTTATGCCAACTAAAGCTGAGCTTGAAAGAATCATTTTAGTTCTAACATGTCTGCAACGTGTACAAACCTGTCATATCTGATCAGAAGTTTGTTTCTCTCCTTAAACCTTTAATTTTCTGTTGACAGAATCTCTCTCTATGCTTTCAACATTGAATAAAGAGTTGATAGATCCTCTTCGAAACCTTTATGACATGGATATCTTATCAGCCTATCTTTTCAATCAACACAAGCAATCACAGGAATCAAGAAATGCAACCAAAACACTGACAACCTGAATTCCTATAGCGCGATCGTCATCGCCAAGTTGTAGATCAGAATTCTTGTTCCTCAAGAGGAGTTTAATACATGTTAATCTGTCATCATACTTAGTCATGTTCTTTGTTTCTGAAGGCATTTCCACTGCATAGTAATGGTTCCAGTGCAAGGTCTTTCTCTTCACTTGCATTGATTTTGTAAGAGGCATGTATTGAAGTGGATTTCTCCAATCACAACGACAGCTATAGATTGATGAGATAATTCTTCTATATCCAGCTCATTAGCCTGAAAGGACATGGCTCGAAACTTCACGTTGTCTGTCAAGAACATTATCTCTGCACCTTTCCAACTCACCCCACCGCTCGGACACATGCAATGGCCTCCACCACCCGTGCCATTGCTGCTTACAATTATCTCCATTTGGCCAATCCTGACCTGTCACTCCACCATTCATCTGTGCCAGGTTACAGATTTACTAATCAAATTTATGCAGGAGCCTTTCTCAACTATGCGATGTCCATGTTCTATGCATCTACTGATACCACCTAGAAACAACAAATTTTAGTGTTCTGGCCTGGCCTGGCACTGCCCTTTATTGAAAAGAGGGCATATAATTCCAAACACAACAAAATGCAGCATGAGCTGCAACTCACAGAAAGAAAACATTTCCTAGCAAATTTTATGTAGATAGTCTTCTTCTTGTTCTTGAGGTCCCCCCATCACTTGCAGAATATGCAAAGCGATGGTCTCTGTTCCACATGAATGATACCATGCCCTAATTAGTACCTTAAAGAACGAAAATACAACATTACACATTAATCTGAACCATAGAATCAAGACAAACTCAAGCTTCCAGAAATCTAATAAAATAAAATAAATTCAATGACAATAAAAAAAAAATCATCATCGTAACTGGAACACACACATGTGGTCCCCTACTGTCATTGGATTTTCTTACAACGAGTGTACTCTGCATCCACTTCGTAAAATTAGAGGTTTAGGGAGTTAAAATCATCATCTTCTGAATTTGTTGAAAGCGTATTTGGATAGGTTTTTATACACTTGTAATAGTTTAACTATTCTTCCCTCGACTACAAGAACTAAATATCACAGTGTTACTTGTACTAACAGTAACGCTTCTCAGTTTCAAGAGAAAAAAATATTTTTTAAAATTTTAATTTTTAATTTTTTTCATTTAATTTTATTTTTAAATATGTTATTTATTTCAAATGGATCATTTTTCATTTTTTTTCTTCTATATAAAGATATTGTAATTTTAAACAAACATTTTAATTTTTAATTGATACTTAATTTTTACGAATATTTATTTTATTATTATATAATTAAATTAAAAAATAATTAAAAAACATTTTTAAATTGAATTTCATGTTCTAAATCTTGAAATTTACAAGTTATGTGATGTAAACTTATACAGTCACCTCTCAAAGCTAGGTGATTAGACAAAAAATTGAGTAAATTTTTTTTAAAATTGACCATTAAATTTAATTTAATAACAATAATAAATAATTCTTTAAAACCTCAGATATAAAAAAATTTAATCTCAACCACGATGCAGAAAACTATTTGTTCATGCTTACTTCGTCATTTCTTTTGATCGTATTTTGGTCCTTCGCCACATGAAATACTACCAATGTGAATAAACAAGGATGTAGCTGTGATTAAATTAATTGGAATTCATTTGTGGGAAAGAAATAATTAGACAAATAACTTGCAGTTTCTATGTTATGCATGTCATCTTTCGATACCCTACTGGATGTCATCAGTTTTCAAAGATTCTGCTTGATCTGGATTCTTTTGCTTTGCTGGAATCATAGGGGGAGATTAACTTGAATGTACAGTGGAAGATGAGGCTGAGAAAACAAAAAAAGCTTCAGGCTTCGAATCCAAACCTGCTCAGAATCACAAGAGGTTTTTTCGGTTTGGCTTAGAAGTCATAACCATCATCCCCTCGGTACACAAGTGAAAAATTCACAAAATATCATGCGAATATCCAAGACAATTCGAAAAGAATTACAACACTAAACAAGAATGCTCTTCATCTTTGCTACAGCTTAACCTAAAGATTCTGTTAGACAGGACTCCAAGATTTCGGTTGAGCCATGAGCTCGTGGCCTCGCTTTCAACTTCAAAATGAAAAATCCCCACTCATTATTGGTGAAAGTGCAAGAATCCTTTGAATATGATAAAAAGCTGCTAATAACAAGAATGTATCATTCTTGATGATTGACTAGCACAAGCATTTTGAAGGGTCAATAAATAGATAGCAGGGCAAATCACATTGGGACTAACAGGAGGGATAGCTGATAAGATACAAACGATGAATCACAAGGCATATTAACAACATCAAAAGAAACATAGTTTTAAATTCAAAACCAACAATGTCAACAAGCATAACGCCATTTAAACGTTTTAAAACACACGAGGCTTAGTAATAGAAACCAAGAAACACAAAGAAAACAGCCATCCAAACAGAAAACAAACCTAAAAGACATGCCATTCCTCAGATTCCCATGATCTGCAACCATGGTAGATACAGAAGAATTTGTGACTAGTTAGATTCACGCACAAACTCCTTCACTAATTTTTTATTTGCTTAGAAAAGGAGCGAGTTTGCGTAACATCATTTCAAAAAGAGATGAGGTGGTGATCTCCTTCACTGCCAGAATAGATGGGAACTTGCCGATAGTTTTTCAAAGGCAATCTCTTTCACTGCCTGAAGTGATGGAGACCGGCCAACAGATTTTCAAACAAAATACATGATGTTTTCCAGGTCCGCATGCAGCATACAGAACCTCTCTTCCATCGAAGCTCCCACTGACAGAGATGACGAAGTCCTAGAAGATGATGAAGATGATACAGAAGATGGAGACTGCCCTTCCATTACTGCCTCATGGTAGAGCCTTCCTCTATAAGCAACAAGGTCAGCATAGTAGACTGGTGGAACTAACGACACAGGTTTTGTGCAACGAGCAAATGTAAAGCACATGTCATATATGAGCTTCTGCAACTGATCAGAACTGAGGCCATGCTCATCCCATAGAACATGGTAATGTGTGGGCTTGCTTGTCCCGAGGCTTCCATAGTGGCTGCAGAGGTAAAAATCATACTCGAAAGGATGGACAATTTTTGTGTCCACAACTGTGCCCGGAGACACATTGCCTATACGCCCCCCATCCTCAAGAAAAAGACGAGTCTGGTGCCGCTTCTGAGCAACAATGAGTGTGATGGTTGGGGTGTACATGATTGACCTAAAAGCCCTCTTGATGTCCATTAACTCGTCATTGAGAACCATATCAAACTGGCCCTCACTGACCCCATCCCGGAATATCACAATCTTCTCAGGTTTTGCTTTATTAAGCCGAGAATAAAATTCAACAAGCTCCAAACACATATCACCAAAATTCAGAATCTTCTCACAACGATGGTCCTGAGGACGAACTCGAGCTGCATAGCGATTTGCAGCTGGCCAATTTGTAGTACCAACAACAGCAGCAATGGATGGACTTGTTGTGTTTCGAGCAGCAGGATGGTTGACATCAGCCCCGATAAACATGATGTGGTTTTCATCCCCAAAGTGTGGAAGTCTGTCGCTGAGCTCTGCATTGCTTCCTCCAAGCTTAGCATTAATCTTGAGACCAATATTGGCAAGGTACTGATCATTTAATTTATTTGCAGAATGAGACAGACAGCATTGTGTCACAATACCAACTTTGGTTTCAGAAATCCATTTGAGATACTTGTAACCAGGATCCTTCTTTGACATGACACAGAGAAGAAACTGCAACTGGCCTCTACAGATTTTTTGAGCCCGGTCATTGACTCTTTCAAGGAGTTCACGAAGCATACCAACATTAGAGAACAACTGCATGCTAGTAGGTTGATAAAAGAGAGGCTCTTCCATGCGAATCCCCAGTTTCAGGCACCGAGCAATAAGCTTTGGGATGAAACGGTCAGGATTGAATCGACATTTATAATCATCAGAGCTGAAGTCAAGAACAGCCCATCGCTCAATTGGTTTCCCTTCCACCACACCTTTTCCAACAAGATTCCATTGACACTTCTCGTCAACAGCTATTTTCATCACCCTTCCATCTGGAGCACCTAACTTCAATTCAGGTGGCCTGATCACACGACCTACCACCAGGGTCATATCCATGCTGACTTCCATTCCAAAATTTCGGATAATCTCTCCACTGCAAATAAAATAATAAAAAACATGAGAAACTAATCCACAATTTTAAACAAGAATATTGTATCACAAGTAACTTAACATAGAGAGATATCCACTTGCTTCTATGAATTTTACAAGATTTTACCATGTAAGATGATGCAAGCATACCATGCAGAAACATAAAATTCAGTAACTTCAAATTTTATGGCAGAAAAATGGTCATTCTGAGATGCTCAGATAGGCAAGACTTGAATATGCATTGTATGCTCCTCCATCAACAACCACCATATATTCAAGCTGCACACGCTATAAACCACACTAGTTAGAGCAGCACCTGAACTCACCAGTATGCCACACCATACTAGGCCAAAACCCATAAATACAGTGCATAAAGGACTAGGATGAGTCAATGACATTGCCCATGATGGCAAATAATCCTGGTTGCTCAGAAAACTCGCAGAAGAAAAATGAAGTTTTTGTGAAGTACAATAAAAAAATTTTGCTCTGAGCAGTTTAATCAAATGCACCCATGCCATTTAATTAAATATATAATAGGTAAACACATCAAGGATGAAAAAGTTACAAGCATAATGCAAAGTGACAGCCAATCAGAAAACCATCTCTATTTTTATTGTTCTAAGTGAAGCAAATAACTGTACGTAAAAATACAACCTCCAATCATGTATTGAAATGAAAAGGCAACGTGTTGCAAATACATACCCAAAAGGTCCATCTCCATCCCGTACCATACTGCATATTGTTTTCTGTCTATCCTTGGCCTTGGCTAGTGAGATGTCCTTCAACATCTGGGCTTCGTCTTTCTGCAGATGCTCTTTTGGAAATACTTGCCCTTCAACCAAGACACAGTACTCCATCGGTACATAGTTTCTCATGTTGCTTTTCATTTCTAGGCAAGGGATATCTTGATGCACTATATCACTGCCATATTTTTGCCTGAAATAATCAACAAGCCTAACATTCTGTGAAGCCTTGCCATCTGGATCTTCTTGAGAAAATGTAATATCTCGTGTGTCATCTCTCGTCAACCCAACAATAACATATTTTTGTTTGGTGACACGGTGAGTCACTCTAACTTTGAGTCCTTTCAATGCCATTTCCACACCTCTCCTACATCTTCCAAAATTATTTAAATTAAACCCAGAAATATGTTTTGTCAAGAAATCTATCACAGAAACTGGCTCGTGAAATGACAGAACAGAATAATCCAAGCATAAAGCTAGGCCCTGGGAGGTCGGCTTGAGGCTATGTTGACAACCTTTAGATGCTATGATTCCATACCCAAGGTTATCTTGGTGAGCTCTAACAGAATGGAAGCCACGACCAACAGAGATCATCGTCCTAGCTGGGTGCTCTTTCACCACCACATCCATCCCTTGCAATATGTCACGAGGTACTGAACGAAGTGTCCCATCCAAGTAATCCTTCAGCTTGCGCAGCTGAAGTTCATTCACAAGCTTTATGGTAAACAAGTAAGACCGTGGTTTCGCATCTTCTGCCTCAGAGACCTCCACTCTAAATGTTCCTGTGGGCAAGGGAACTGCACTGAAAATGTTCTTCTCCCTATCATAGGCAGTCTTACCTAAAGGAAACCGTGAGGGATCATCAGTAAATAACTTATCCCTGATCATTGTCAGGATGGACTTTGAAATTTTCCCAGGCCGGCCATGCTTGGGAGGCACTTCTTGTTTGATATCAACATCATAATGCCTTATGATACTCTTAGGACTGAACTTAACAGGAAAGTGATTAACAAGAAGCCTAGGGGTTCGGACCGCCAGCTGGCCACCTGTATCTGGTCGTTGAACTGGACTAACCCTATTAGCAATGTCCGAAGAGGAAGAAGCCAAAACTTTTGGCATGTTAGGAGCTGCAAAGAAAAGAAAGCTTATTTCATTAAGGTTTCCAACTTGTGATAAATTCAAAAGTATCCATTTGCTTCTATTAAAAATTATTGACTAGTGGAATTGACAAAGATATTCAGCATATAGTTGTTCTATTGGCAGTTGCCCTGAATTCATATTAAGATTAAAAGGACAATACAACCTATCAATAACTTTCTTGATGTGCCAATTTGTTAATAAAGACAAACATTGGAAGTGCACATAAAATAACTATCATGATTTCATTGCCACATTGTAGCAAGCTACAGATAATAACAATCTGGACTTTAGATGAACTTTGAACTTCAAGCATAACAACATCCACTAAGTTCTAAATCCATGTTGTTTAAAGCAACACTAGGACAGCAAAAAGATGCAAAAACCTCTAATCGTGGCCATGAACACACTATCAAGGAGATTTATCCTCATTTTTAAACAATTTGGGGAAAAAAAACAAAAATCAAAATGACACATCCACAAAATACAGAGCACCACTGCTTGGAATGAAGTTGACCAAATAACACAAGGAAAAACTTCGCTACTTAGGACATACTAACTTTCTTGCATAAGTGAGTTAAATAGCACCAACCAAAACAAAAGGGCACAACTAGGCAAAACTCAATGGCCGACTACAGTGTATAAAGCCCTGGATTGGAATATGGCAAGTAAATAACCTTGATTATGCCATCTGATTTCTTTTTTCCCAATTCTAAAATAGGAATGATTAATAAATAAGAAGATGAAAAGAAAATTAAATACAGTTAGAAATGACCCCTTTAAAGTTTCAAATTTAGGAAACATGCTTGTATCAGCTAGTTCGGTTATTTAAGTTATAATTCTGGTGTGCCAAAAGCTGCACCATGGTCCTCAAAACATATTTAGAAGCAATGATCAGGTTCTCAACAATTACATTTCTCGTTAAGTATAGTAGCTTGTTGATCACTCGCCAACCTATCAAAATTTCACTAAGTAACACCCTCATTATATCATTTAGGCGGTTCCTAGAAAGGAAGAGAGTAATTTATCCAGCAACCAAGATAAGAACACCCCCCCCCTCTCTTTTTTCCCAACACGAACACGTAAAAAAAAGAGAGCACAATAATTAGTTAATGATTAATGCACTTCCACTTGAAAGGCGTCATTCCAGTTTGGTAATTAACAACAAAGTACAAAAGACCCAAGTCCTGTGACCAAAATACAGACAAGTCATGAATATTACTCCTATTTCAGAAGTAATTCACATAAAGTTCATTAAATAAACTACTAACACAAAGCCACAGAACTCAGAAACCGAGAAACACAAGCTATAAATTCAGTCTGAACTGTAACTCTTCCAACACTAAATATATTCAGAACAACAGAAAAAATTAAAACCCAGAAACCAAAATCCCTTCTTTTTCTCCAACCTCAAAAAATTCAACAAAAAGTTTCAAACTTGGACCAAAAAAACATCCTATTTCACCAAACAGCACAAATAAAAACCGCAACCGTTTCATATCTCCTGCAAACCAACACACAAATAGCAATATAATTGACAAACAAACAAAAAAACTTACTTGGGACAAGATCATCGTTAGAATTTCTAGATGGACCCACATTGCCATCCCTTGAGGGTCCCTTTCCTCCCTTAGTTTCTGACAACAGATCCCTGCCTCTTTCTTCACCACCGCCACGACCAACTTCACAACCCCTTTTAGGCCCCGTTTCACTACTTTGATTGGGTGGACCGCCTCCATGCCGCTCTGATTGTGACCCACCACCACCGCCACTAACACCCTTCGTAGCCCACACTCCAACACTTTGAGCAGGTATACCACCACCACCACCACCACCACTATGCCCACCCCACACTCCACCACCACTTTGACCAGGTATACCACCACCACCACCACGCCCTCCCCTTGTTGCCCACACTCCACCAACACTTTGACCAGGCGTACCATGCCCACCCCTTGCTGCCCACACTCCACCAACACTTTGACCAGGTGTACCACCATCACCTTGATTGTTTGGTCTCCAGTGCTGACGTGGATACCCACCACGACCACCATCTGTGCCCCCACGACCCTCTTCATACCCTCCACGACCACCGTCTGTGCCACCACGACCCCCGTCTGCGCCACCACGACCCCCGCCATACCCCCCACGACCACCGTCTGAGCCACCACGTCCACCATCATACCCACCACTACGACCACCATCTCTTCTTCCTCCATATCCTCCTCTTCTACCACCACTGTTCCTACCACCATGACCACCTCTTCCTCCGCCTCTATATTCTCCTCTCTCCATTGGACAAATCGGGAGTAACTTGGTAATAAACCGGGTGTGAACTCAGCAAACAGTAAAAAACCAAATGAGATTTCTCGGTACAATGCAAGAAAGTTGCAAATTTCTTAGTGATGAAGAATTCTTACACTAATTTAGTGAGGAAAAAATTGTGCTTTTGGTGAGTTTGGTTCTATAAATAAAATGTTAGCTTTCGGTTTAGAACTGAGGATCGGGAGGAAAGCACATAGCAGGTGGGAGGTGTAAAAACCCAAAAATATCCTTCACTTTCTTTTTAAGAATTTAATAGCTTTTTTATTAACAGAAAAAAAAACGGATATATTCTTAAAATAAAACCAGGTCGGGGACCGTGTTATGTCATTATTATTTTTTGGCGCATAAAAGAAATGTTTGGATAAAGATAATATTTTAAAAGAAGTAAAATAAATTTCATACCCAAGTTATTAACTCTAATAGTTTGATTTAAATTATATATAATAGTAGTATATAAACCGTAAAAATATATTTAACAATAACTAATAAAAATAAATGAATCATCAATATTATATTTGTAATAAAAAACAATGGTTGAAAACTCATCATTACTTTATTGCAGATATCACTCGTCATAAAACAATTCTTGTTAAAATAATTTAAATCCAACTACAAAACTTTTGATGATGACATGAGAAATTATATTTGTTGTTGGAGCAATGATACAAAAAAACAAGTTAAATAAAATAAGATGAAGTGAGCATCTATTTATATTAAATAAATCAATTTTATTTAATTTAAGAATAAAATTTATTTAAAAAACAAGTTTAACAAAGAATAACAAGTAAAAAGAGTTGATGTAGCCTGATTAAATGAAAACATGATAAAACCAAGGTCATAGAAAGCATTTAAAAAAAAAGCTTAATTTCTAATTAAATAAATATTATAGAATGAAATTAAAAAAAAATCAGTTTAAAAAATTTATATAAAAAACAAAGAAATCCTAGGCAAACCTCATGAAACTGGGTTAATTTTCAAGGCTTGTAACCCATGAAATTTTAGACATGGACTTAACCAAAAAGCTCAAATTCAAACCAAATAAATATTGAAGAATTAACTCAGGTAAAAAAAATGTCAATTTTCAATTTTTCACATAATAAATAAAATAACGAGGATATAATTTATTAGAAAAAAAAAGTTATAGAGGGTGGAATCATAAAAAATGCAACTCTAAAAACTATTTTAGATTAAAAAATAGCAATTAAAATAATAGAAATTAAATTTGACAAGGTAAAAAAAATAAATGATGATGAAATTAAAACAAAAATATAATTCAATTAATTATTTTAAAAAATATATAACCAAAGAAACAAAGATTAAATAAAAAAGAAATGGAAGTTTAGGGGGAGCTTAAAAATGAGATGGTAGAGTGCAAACATCAAGGAAGAGTGAGGAAAAAACGAAAGAGAAAAAAATAGTTGCCGACAACAAAACAAAATTCTTATTGATGTACGAATCATATATCAATGGAAGAAGAGCTGAGGTGAATGTGAAGTAATCCTAAAAAGGAATTTTCGGTTGCTGAAATTAGTTGCATGTGTTATCAAGAGATAGTGGAGCGTTTGACATATTGACGCATGCTTAGCACATATCAACTTTTTTTTTATTTTTTAAAAATTAGAATGCCCTTGCTCCACCAAAACAAAAAAAAAAAAAGGACCAATCATGATATAATTAAAATATTCTTTGATCCTAGTCTTTGGAAAATAAGTTCAAAAGATAAGTTGGTTTTTTAATTATACCTATAAAATAAAAGTACATAAAAACACTCGACTGTAGGTTAATTTTTTTTTCTATTTCAAGATAGCATGATAACTTAACTATATATATTAATACAAAAGGATATAAATACTTCTCTATAGCAAACAAATTTTATCTTTTTAGAATATCAATATAATTTAATTGTGCAAAAAAAAAACTTATATCATATTCTTGACCAATCTCAAAATACTAAATGGTCTCATTGTAAATACGATTCCATCACTAGTCATTCACCTAAGAATAAAATGATAAATTTATTGTTCCATCCACAGTATATTATGTTTAAATGAAGAATGAATTTACCATTCTTTTTTTCTTAATAATGTGTTATTGCTTCTAAGTTATTTTAATGAAATTCTACTTATCAAACTATTTTTTTTATTGATTTAAATAAAGAACTCACACTAGTTAAAAAAAAATGAGTTTTATTATTAACTGAATACTGGAATTTTTAAAATAAAGTTTGAAATCTTTTTCTAGTAACATAAATCCAACAATTACTTATGGGGCATGGAGAAATAATTTTTTAAAAAAAAAAAACAAATATTGAAAATACGAGTTATAATCACGGATGGTCGCTAGTAAATACTAGAGGCGAGTTCTTTCTTGATATTCAACGAGATTTAATTAACAATTGATTTTTTTTTTCTTTTGTACAGAAGGAATGCTGGAAGAGTAAGACATGAGAAAAGTTTCAAAAAAGAAAATGAAAATCCAATATTCTTCATTTTGTTAAAGCAAGAGTGGATACAAAGGTAGGGTAAAGTAGTAATTCACTTAATCTCCATTTTTTAATATAATTTTTATTAGAAGGCGGTTTTCTTGCTTACCACTCACCGAAAGAGAGAGACCATGCAATTTTGTTTTTATTTTTAAAAAATAGAAATGTCAAGAAATGGACAATCCAGAAGGTTCGGTGGAAACTAGGAATTGTGGGCCACGTAGAGACCGGTTTTAAGGAAAGCGTGGGAGGGAGGGACGGAGCAACTCATGTCATTTTGCACAAATATTATCAATATATTGTCAGTCGTGTCTTCCGTACACCTTCAATTTATGTTTTTAAATATTTTTATTTTTAAAAAAATATTAAATTAATTGTTTTATTAACAAGATAGAAAAAAATTATCTTTTTTATTTTAATATATTTTTAAACAAAAAACTATTTCACAAAACATTTAATCAAAATCTCAAACATCTTTTCACGTTGTAAACCAACAGTATTATCGGATAAATTCAATTATTAACTTATTCCTTTATTTTCTGTAATGAGTTTATTAATTATTGCTATTAATCTATGATTCCACTTTTATGGTATAGGTTTGCTATTAAAACATATCATATAGTTATTAAACTCAATCTAACTCAAAAAATAACCTGATAATCCACTGATTTTAAACTTGAAACAGGCCTAGGTTTTTATTTTTATTCAGAAAAATATTATTCTAGTTTTTTCAAAGTTTTCTAGTCAAACAAGTATGAAAGAAATATTATTGATAAGACTTTAATAGTACGTGGAGACGGAATATGATAATGTGAAATGAAGAGAGAATTTTTAAAACTTAAGCTAGTTAGTGTCGACTTATTCCAGATTGTTATGGCTGATTTTTCGAACCCAACGTGTGAATGTCCACAGGTCAAGTATTCTGGCTATAATTTTTATTGGCGGTATATTTATTTTTGTATTTTAAAAATATTTTTTTTAAAATTAATTTTTTTATTAATTTCAAATTAACATGTTTTTAATATTTTTACATTATTTTAATATATTAATATTAAAAATAAATTTTAAAAAATAAAAAAATAATTAATATATATTTTAACATGAAAAATTATTTGAAAAACAATTACAAACACACTTCCAAACAAACTATCTACATAGAGATTCCTTTATCTTACATTATAGTTTTTAAAGTGTTTACAAACACGGGTGAAACCATGTTTGTTAAAAAATTATTTTTTTATATTTTAAATTATTTTGGTGTACTTTGAGAGATTCCTTTATCTTATATTATATTTTTTAAAGTTTTTGTTTACAAATGGAGTGGAACAGTGTTTTTAAAAAATTTTTTTTTTTATTTTTAATCATTTTGGTGTAATGATTTTAAAAATAATTTTTTTAAAAAATAAAAATATATTATTTTAATATACTTTAACATTAAAAATATTTTAAAAAATAACTATAACTATATTTTTAAATAACCCTAATTTAGTGACACGATATTTCTTTTACAGGAATTTGATTCCTAGCAGGAATATTCTACATTATTTTTATAAAAAGAGTGAAGAATACATAGACTAACGTCCTTGTTGTTATTCTTATTATTATTCAAGGAAGGAAAGAAGTTCATCATATTTTTTCTATCAAAAAGAGGCTACACATCGCTTTGAATTAAAACTATGGAGTCATGAAATTCACAATTTAAAAAAAAAATTATTTAAACATATCATAGGAGGAACTATTTTACAGCTAAAACATTCTCTTTGAATGTATCAAAGGTGAATGTCTTGTCTGTTCTTTTTATGCCAAGCGTGTAGCTTTTTTATTCTTCTTCTTTGTCTATAACGGTAATATTCGAATTATTTATTAGCCAATTTATTTAATTCTCATTTAATAAAATCTTAATATCTTCTAGAAAAACTAAACATGCACACGACGTCCATCATGCTACGTACGTGGATAATAATAAAAATATTTATTATCAAAAAGAAAAAAACGTAAAAAAATATTTAACTAAATTCCTTGAATCTCACTACAAAAAATACAGCCTCACAGGCCTCTCCTGGATAAACACGACAGAACATCGATTGTTCCAAGCTAGACTTCTTGGTCTCTCCGTGTGCTCTGCCCAGAATCCCACAGCACGCAGATGGCTCTTTGGCCTATGTGACTTCAGTTCTTCTTCTTCCTTGGGTGTTGCCAGGAAACCTCGTTTAGTCGACAACCTTCGAGTTCATAAAGAAATCTTGGTGATTTGTAGATTGATTGATTGATGGTGACCTCGTGAATACTGAAAGCCATTGACCAGTTCAAAGGAGGCGGCAGGAGCTGTAAATATTTCTTCTGTACTTAGGTTTTCACCTTATGTTTTGCATCTTTAAGACACAGTGTGTTACACAGGTCTCCCTATGTTATTATCATATTTTTTTTACCTGATACAACTAGAATCTGATTGATATAAGATTAGAATCGGGTTAAATTAAAAAAAATATTAATATAACCTTGTAAGTTATTGAATTTTATAAAATCCGGTCAGAAATCTAATTATAATTTATTAATTTATTTTATTAAAATAATATTATTTTGATTTAAAAAATTTAATCCAAGCAACTCAGTGATCATTATAAAATCTAGAATCCGAGTTTTAGACTTAACTAGGTCAAAAAATTATGGTTATTATATTTTTTCAACGGTATTCCTGATTTGAAAAGGAATTACATTAATATTATTTTTTGTATTTTATTATCTATTGATATTAATAAAAATTAAAAAATATTTGAATTTATTTTTATGTAAGAATTTATTTAAAAAATATTAGATTACAATCTCAACTATTTTAATAATTTTTTTTAAAAAAATTGTTTTGATTATTACCTTCTTCATGCTCCCAAACACCCACCCTCTAAGTGTAATTGATTGTTGATGCACTATCCAGCAAATTACCCACAACAACGGCAATAATAATCAAGGTTGATTCTTTCACCTTGCCCTTTAATTATTTACCTGAATTTGGTCTACTTTCTTAGCTTTTTTTTTGTTTTTTTTCTTTAAAGCTATCATAACCCTGGTCTATTAAGATGAGCTCAGGGTTCTGCTGAGTGGTTCTTGGAATTATCCATTTAACTTTTCTAATTAGCAAGGTGCTTTTGATATTTGACTTTTTTTTTATGGAACTGTATATAGATATTCTTGATTATAGATATTTCATACACGATAAGTTTGAGTTGATCTAGTGGATATTTTTTAAAATAATTTTTTATATATATTTTTTTTTTTTTAAATTTATTTTTAATATTAGTATAGTAAATTTATTTAAAATCATAAAACATTCAAAAATATTTTTTAAAAGTAAAAACAAACACAAATTAAAAGTTTTTTTTTCTAGTTTTCATGGGCTTGGTTGTTGAAGGACATATTAGGCTTTAATGAACATGGGCTGGTCCTGGTAAAAGAGTTTGGGCCAGTCCACTAAAAATTCTCAAGCAAAGAACTAATATTTCTCTGCAAATAGCAATAACCATCATGGAGATTCCTTCTCTTGGACACGATCTCTTGTTCAATGGCCGGACCGTAATAAATCAAACTATTAAAGTGTGTAAAAAATATACAAACAAATAAAATCGTAATAAATATTCCACGTGGCATGTCCGTACTCTCAAACTGCTGGTGTCTTTTTCAAAACTAACAGTACGGTTTATTTCTGTTACTATGATGGTGGACTGGTGGCTCCGTCCTTTCAGTGGGTCCACCATCTCATTAGGACGCGTTTTACATTAAATTTTTTTAAAAATTAAAAATTAAAATTTTTTATTTTAAAATACTAATATTTAAAATAATTTTTTTAAAATAAAAAATATTATTTTAATATATTTTAAAAATAATAAACACTTTAAAAAATAATTACTATTACAAATACTAACATGCTTGAAATTTTAGCTATCCCTATGTTAATCTTAGGTTAGTTTTATCTTTTATATTATTGTTTTAGTTGAATGGATAAAATATTATTTTAATAGTTTTGTTTATTTTAGTTAGGTTTTTAATTTTTTGGTTAATAGGTAGACAATTTTTTTTTTATGTTTTAATAAAATTCATTAGCAAGATAAATATAAAATGTTTTATAAGAGCTTTTTTTATTTTAAAATACATTAAAATAATTTTTTTATTTTTAATATTAATATATTAAAACCATTAAAGAAATACAAAAATAATTAATTTAATAGTTTTTAAAAGATATCTGAATGTAGATTCAAATCGAAACGACAAACAAGCTGTACGATTATGCACTACAATATTATTATTGTTTTTATGTTGAAAAGTTTTTGAATATGATATAGAATTAGAAAAGTAGGATAGTGGCTTGATGCTATCCAAAGTCGTTGCTTTACTTCAAGCAAACACTCAATCATGGGTTTTACAAAAATAATATAATTTAGTATTAAAAATAAATAAATAAAAATAATATAATTTAGTATTAACACTTGCCCTTTGAGACCTCTTTTGCTGCCATGAGTTGTCTTCTCGGCTAAGAAAACACTCATCATGGGTTTGCTTAAAATATGTATAAACACCCCCCCACCCCAACTGCCCGCGGGGAGGAGGGGGTGTTTTATTTGTAAATATATTAATATGATATATTTTTTATTTTTTTAATAATAACATATTAAAAAAATTCCAAGAATTAACTACGCAGCGGTCCAACCACTACACTAAACAAGATCTAAATTTATTTTTTTAATAATAATATATTAAAAAAATTTAAAAAAATATTAAAAAATTAATTTAAAAAAAATTCCATGAATTAACTACACAGTGGTCCAACCACTACGCTAAAAAAAATCTAAATGTTGTTGAATCTGAAGTCAAGCAAGCATTGATATAGCAAAGTTTCCGAAGACGTAAATGAATTAGACACACCAAAGAGCATCAAAACAAATGAAGGTGGTGTAATTTGACTGGTATAGTTTAATTAATTAGGTTTTGAAATTATATTTTAGAGATTAATTATTTAAATTTTATAAATTTTAGGATTACTGAAAAATTTATATAATTATTTATTTTAAAATTTATAAAATTAGTTGATATATATACAAGTTAATTTGGACACATATGTTAATATAAAAATTAAAAATGATGTTGGAAAATATAGTAATAGTTGTTTTTTGAAATATTTTTTATTTAAAAATATATTAAAATAATATTTTTATATAAATACATTAAAATTATAAAAAAACATACAAAAATTAATTTTAAATAAATAAATAAAATTTTAACTCATCAGTGTCTGGAACGCAATTCCACACGGGTGAAAAATGTCAAACACATATACTATATAAAGAAAAAACAGCAACTGGCCAGCTATACTTTTTTGGTGCATAAAACAGGCTTGCAAGTAGCCAGCTACCCTGATATAAAAAATATTTTGGATGGCTGGAAGTAACATGCATTCACATGCCGGGAATTTACATGCCTTACACCACATGTGGAGCCCACAATTTCTTTCTTTTTTAAAAAATTTTTTTTTATTACACAAAATGAAAGTGGTGAGTTACTATGATTTAAGAATTGGAGTTTCGAATAAACAACTTGAAGTAAATTAAATGGGGAAGCAATTATATCCAATAAAAATAATCATACTAGATCTCAAGTATCCATGTAAATCCTAATTTAATAGGTTAATTTGATGATACATTGATTGTTTTAAAGCAGATTTGTGTTTTTTTTTTATTTGTTTAGAAAATTGATGTGATAAAATTACAATAAACTCATGGGTTAATTTAGCGCTATTCTAGTGTAACGTAGTTGAGTTGACTTAAACGATTATTTTTATAATTTTTACTTAAAATAATATTTTTTTAATATAAAAATATATTATTTTATAATAAATTAATCTGCAATGACTTGAGCTTTTACTAACTTGTTTGGGATTAGTTTTTGTATAAAAATATTTTTTTTTTATTTTTTAAAAATTATTTTTAAAATAAAAATAATTTAATTATTTTTAAAATTTTATTTATTTTTAAATACCAATTCAATTGCGTTTAAAACCCATCCTAACTTAATCAAACTCTATGCTATGTTATTATAATTTTGATTTTATAGCATAGTATAATTATGATTGTTTTTAAAAATATTTTTTATTTATAAATATATTAAAATAATCTAAACATATCAAAAAATTATTAATTAAAATAAAATAATAATAAAATTTAAAATTTTTTAAAAACATTTTAAAATACAAAAACAAACCCAACCAAAATGTTCCCGAGTACTGAAAATTTAAGCCTCGAAACATACCCTCCCGAAAAATGTGCCCTTGTAGTGTAGGACTGTTTGGTATGTTTCAAACTGCGGGCCCTATGGGTACCCTGCATAGTACATTCAAGAAAAGGCTAACCCAAACTCTGTGTAAAATATACCTGCCTCAGGTCCGCCTGTCAGCAAATTGCCCTCCACTCTTGTGTTGTCTAGTCCCCATTTATTTATTTTTCATGGGAAATTATTGTAATTTACTAAGCAGTGCTACAAATGAAATAATAAATTATGTGTGAATCCTCTCTGAGACTCTGACTGTTTTTTTTTTTCTTTTATTAAATTCCTTTTTTAGGGTGATATCGTGTTCTTGGTTGTGATGATGTTGATGGGTTGTCTAGCTTCGGGTTCAAGGGAATTCAGGCCTTTTCATATTCCTGTTCATGCATGACCACCATCTTTTTTTATCTTCTTCTTGTTGGCTCTCTTTTGGGTTCTGGGGCTTCGAAGAAAATCCTGAATCTTTTTGTTCCTTCACGCCAATTTGGATTGAAAAGATTGTTGTACCTTTCTTGGAAGCACTTTGTTATCTCGGTACCAGAGATTCAGATTTCAAAGGTGAGGCGTCAAGCAGTATCTGTTTCTATTTGTCTCTTTCTTTCTTGTAGCTTGGCATTGTATTCATTGTTCTTTTGGATTATCTGTTGTTGCCATCCCCGCTATTGACTGAGTAAAGATATGGGCTTTATTGGTTTCTGATCTTTACAAGAGTGCCTGTTTGTCTTTTCAATGGTGTCACATGCTTCTTGCTGCTTTGCTTTGAAGCTGACATATGAGCTGGAATAGCCTGCCAGTCTTTATCAGTCACAGGTTCAATGCTATTCGGATGTGGTGCATATGCATTATGTAGAAAAATTCTGTATTGTAGTGTTTTAATTGATTCTGATGAATTTTTCCTTCTCTTGGTCTTGCAGGATTTTATGTTTAGTTGGAAGCTTCTGATTAAATGATTTCCAGAGATGGGATTAGAAAGCTGTGATTATTCAAGTTTAGAGTGATTAATGCTTTGGGGTATGTGCTAATCCGCTTGTAACTGAACCGGGTTGCTTGTGATTCTGTCAGCAAGAATGTTGATTATATGGGTGTTTGATTTTTAGGTGAGGTGAATCTTAAAATGGACTTGGCCTGTAATTGCAAGTATCAAATGTTCTTTGGGAGAAACTTGAATTCTATAACATGTAAAGGTCTTGCTTTGATTGTTATTGCTCTGTTTCTTAGAGTTGTGCTGCTTCCTTCATTCTCTGGTTATGGTGGGATAGATAAAAAAAATCTTGATTTGGTTCATAGCCGGTCGTTGTCCTTGGATTCTGATAATGGAATTCGCAAAGATAAATTCTTGGAAGTTCCTCAGATAGTATGGGGACTAAACAATCAAAAGATAGCATTTGCAAGAGCTTGTCTAACTGCTAGAATGCTGAACC
>NW_011500076.1:109120-168091 GCF_000495115.2 Populus euphratica
TGAACCGAACTCTGCTAATGCCTAGTTTAAGAGCCTCCCTGTTCTATAAGGAAATAGATCGCCTCCAGCCTATTTCCTTTGATAAGGTGTTCCAATTTGAGAGGTTTAACTCCTTCTGTAATGGGTTTGTGCAGTTGGGCAGTTATTCAGACCTTAGGAATCAAACTGGAGTGTATGAGCTGCAGAAGGGAAGTGGGAGGAAGTGGACTGTTGAGAGGGATTTGGATCAACTGAAACAGCTTAGCAAGGATCCATTTGATGGATATGAGGTAATTAGAATAGTTGGGAAGAATCCGTTTTTGTGGCATGATCATTGGCCTGTTAAGGACTATGCCAGGGTCTTTGAATGCTTAGTTTTGGTTGATGAGATAGCTAGAGAGGCAGATAGAGTTGTTTCAAAGATTAGAGAAGTAGGAAAGGAAATGAGCAGCAGAATTGGCTCCGCTCAAAGCGATTTTAGTCCTGATAGCTCTCTGTTGGAGCCAGTGCCTTACGTGGCAGTTCACATGAGGATAGAGATTGATTGGATGGTTCACTGCAAGAAGTTAGAGCGGAAATTAAATGTTAGTGAAATCTGTAGCAGCAAGCGGGAGATTATGGAGAGAGTGGGGAACATTGTAGGCCTAAAAGGTCCTACTGTTATTTATCTCGCTGTAGCCGATAGTCTTCTTGAGGATTCTTCTGTACTCACAGGGTGGAAGGAAGGTTTGCTTCCTGTTGAGAAGAATAAACTCGGTGTCGATGGAATTTATAAGAAATACCCCTATCTCATTCAGTCCGCAATAGATTATGAAGTTTGCTCAAAGGCTGATGTTTTTGTTGGGAACAGTTTCTCAACGTTTTCAAGCCTCGTAGCTCTCGAGAGAACACAGAAGATGATTAGAATGGGCGTTACAAGCTCGTGTGGCGCAGATGTAAGATGGCCTTCATATGCATACAATATATTGGGGGAATCCAATGGTCCTCATAAATGGATGACAAATATGTCTGACTCAAGCCTCAAAGCAATCAGCTATGGTTCTAATATCATCACCTGTTGAAGATTATTGCACGAAATCACCGATACAACCACTTGGTTCTGAAACCTCGAATGAGATCTTGTGGAAATTGGTTGGTGTAGTTTCGGCAGCTTTTTCTCTAATGAAAGTCAAGGATATAGAATTTCAAGATAGCAGTATAAACCAAATACACTTTACTTTTCTGTAGTTACTTATGTTTAAATTTTTTCAATTAGTTTATTTATAGAATTTCATAGAGATTGATATTTTAGTTCCTTAGGGCCTTAGACACAAACTTTCTCCACATGTTTTACCTATGGTACTAAATCACCATTGGAAGAGTGTCCATGAATGGCTGCATTTCTTTGAAAGATTTACTCATCTTTGGATGTTATACATGGTGTCCTCAAGATCACTTTCAGAAAGAGCATCACTAGTCCCACCTCCCAACCGAGAATTCGTGCTGGTATTTTTCAAAGCTAATGATAATTCTTCTTCCGCCGATTCTTTCATCCTCCTCCTCCTCTCCTCCCATTCTTCCTCCAAATCACCCCAAAAACATCTCCTTCCCGTACAGAACTGGAACCAGATGCTTTATTGTCATTGTTATCTGTGAAAGAAAAGGGATGTACTGGTGAGTTTGCTGGTCATACGAGTACCAAACCCCTTGATTGGCATCATAATAAAGACATGTATTTCCATCAAAGTAGAAGCCCGAAGCAGCATCGTAGTCATAACCAGATGCTTCGTTCCATCAAAACCCAGGTTGTGGAGCTGAACCTTTGAACTGTAATCTCCTCACCAGCTTGGTCCTGCATACAGGCTGATGATTTTCATCTGGGTGATATTCCTTGAGCGCCCATCCAACAGCATCATACTGTTGTGTAAATGCCGCTGCCTCAATTGAAGCAGCTGCTTGACTGCGACTATCCTGATTCCCCTGGGCCAAGAATGCTCTTTGCATGCGCCACTCCTAAGATCTGCCCGTTCTTCTCAAGAGTGGTTCCATTGGTCGCATCATCAACCGAAGGGAAATGTACAAACGCAAATACCCTTGAAACATGAGAAAACTTGTCTCTAACCAGTTGAAATGAAGATCCTTGATTGGAGCATGTTCGGAAAATTCATATCGAAGCATCACCTCATCCGCATTTTCATCCCAGCCGTGAACAAACAAAACATGAGTTAGACCTGCCTATCCTTACTTTCCTAAGGATGGTGGATTCAATAAATGCTATATCTGCTGGTGGTGCACCATCCGCTCGCAGCTCGTTGCACTGAAGGCAGGATGTACGGCTTGTGAAATTGACACAGCCATAACCGGTGCACATCCAAAAAGACGGCACCGTGATGTTTCTGTGCTGACCAGATTTATCTTGACCAAACGGTCCTCATGCCCCCCCAGTTGGCTTGCTGAACTCGAAGAAAAACTTCTGCCATCAATGAGGACGATTAGGAGATTTCTTTTACTTCAAAATTATAGTCGAAAAAACTTCTTCCCCCGAACCTGATTTGAGACCGAATCACTGTTGACTGAAGGTTTCTTGTGGCATAACTTTTGTTGCGCTGATTTAGAAGCTTCATAACCATCTTCTCCATGCGATTCTTCCTTTATTCTTGTGTTTGGAGTGTTTAGATGGTGGACTCCAATGCTTCAATTCTTGTTCCATGAGAGAACTCAATTGATAACAAGTTTTCATGGTGACTTATGTTTTGACCAAATGATCCAATATGCCTAAGTGCATTAACAGGTTAGTTTCAACACTGCATTGCGTCAGAAACCATCAACGAATCAAAATCTCCAGCGGGTCCAATGATGCGCGGCCAGCAAAGGAATTTTATTGGTCCATTCTCTTGATTTTAAGATGATTGAACTTCCGTTGTTGGAAATTGTGTGATCCAATAAGTTTATGTACATATTTGCTAAGAAAATTCCTAGAGGTAGCAATCTTGCACGCTAGGCATTGAAATATTTTGGATGATGTTCCGAAACTGTTTAAACTGAAGAAATTACAAAAGTGAACCATATGTTTAAGCATTTTATATAAATTTATTTAGGAAACATAATGAGTCAAACTGATAAGATTGTCATATTACAGTGATTGATAAAAGGCTCCCTTTTTGGTACTTAGTTTCTGATCCTAAGAGGCCCTACCCTCCCAACCCTGCCCGAGGTGGGAGCACGAACCAATTGATATCATGCCCAAATTCTCAGGAGAGACTGGGAAGAAAAGATGCAACAGTGACACCACACAATTACTCAAGACAAGCATATTGCTGTGCGTGTTTAACAAGCTCGATTTAACTACGTATTTCAACAACTTCCAACCACTAAAAGTAAAACCTTCCCTTCATTACAAGAATTCACAATAGAGAGAAAGGAAAAGATTACCATCCTTTTCATTTTCTTTCAATTTACGAATGTAGTAAATGTTTTATCTATTTTCTGTTTCTTTCTAGATGAATACAATGAATCAAGCATGCATTCTTCTGCTTCCATCTTATGGACCTTCAAGAAGGTCACACGTCCATCCAGCAGTGATGATGAAAAGGCTATAAAGGAAAAGGAAGCGCCAATTTCTGCACTTCTCATGTAAATGCAAATGGAGTAAATAGAGTGAGAAGCTCTTTTACCTCCCTTAAGCATTGTTGAGAAGATAAGCAACTTTTTTCCTAGTTTATTAGCAGTCCTATATTAGCTTTCATTAGATATAGTCTTCATAGTAATTGTCGCTTATTACAGAGACAAACCTCTCAAGCCAAGGAAGCTGATGAAGATCCTTTATGGCATCTACATATGAGTCTGTACAGCGGGGTGGAGATTGGTATGGATGGTGGTCACTCAGACTGAAACCCCCAGCAAGGAATCTTTGAATTAGTGCCAGCTGCGATCTCTCTTGTTCTGAGTATGCATCCATAAGCATGGGTAGTGAATTAAAAGTCTCCCATGCCCATTGTTCTGATTCTTGAAATGATTGGGTGACCAAATCTTCAGAATGTTCATCATCCCAAAAGACACATTGACAGGTCTGTTGCCTGTCCCTGTATTCAGCACCGCAAGAATAACAGAACTCATGCCCACACCTAGGAAAATAGAGCAGATTTGGAGTTAAGAACTATAGAAACCATGCAGTTAAAGAAGCAAATGCAGCCAAGCTCTCTATTACCACTTTAATACATAAATATGCAAATGATTGTTACATGCGCACAAGCAGAGGATTCAAGGAAACCAATTTACATGATCAAAAGCAAAGAATGCTATCGATGTGACCGGCAGTTAATAGTAAGTTAACTTATATTGATCTCAACTCCAAGTGCAAGACATAAAATAAACTGAACCATTAGCGTGTCCTCAAAGCTGTCTCATATGGATGACCATCTACGGCCATTGAATATTTTTAACGCTAGGATAGAAAGGATTTTTAACACAATGACCTGTTGAAGCTCCTCAGTAAAAACTGCCAAATTTCATTCCTCCAAGATCAAGTAACTTGGATCAACTAAATGAAAGCTTCTTTCACATAATTATGTCCTCTCTTAACAGTATTATTTCTGCAATGATATGGTAGAGACACCGAAAAACATATGGGTGTTTTAGGTTTTTCATTATACAGTTAGCAGAGGAAGAGACATCATTATCAGGATCACAACAGATGCCTCTACAGTTAATAAATTACCAGCATCGCGGTTCTTTCTATTACTTGATTTTTAAGAATAAAACATGGAGTTGACAGATTAACCTGTAACCATAAAGAAAGAAACCCAAAAAGGAGCCCATGTAACTTACCAGCAGGTCATATGATAGCAACCTTGAGAGAGCTCAATCATCCTGCGGCACTGTTGACAACGCCTCCATCTTTTATTTTGTGCCAGACGATGCAATGTAATGTCTGTAGCATCCCTTTCCTCTAATGGGAGGTTCTGGAACTCTTCACAGCTCATGGAAGAATGCCAAGGAACGCTACATTTCACACAGATAAACCTTTGACAAACAGGGCACTCAATACATGTATTATCAGACTGACTTGATGAACTTGCCCTAGCTGACAAACATTCTCGAGGATCAAGCAGGACAGAACAATTTGGATAGGGGCAGTAGATTCTATCTGAATGGAGAATATCAGCTTCAGCCAGCGCTTTCTCCAGGGATCCATAAGAAATGAGAGGAAGAAATGATCTGCATTCATTGATGGAAATGCAATATTTGCATCCTGACTGAGGGCATCTGATTGGTACTTGAGATGACTGTACTTTTCCATCAACATAGGTCCTCATACAATGCGAGCAGAATTTGTGGGAACATTTCATTTTTATCATCATTGCTGATATCTTATCCTCACAACAGATAGAACAGTTATCACGGGATTCACTCCCATTGGCCGGAAAAGAAACAACCCCAACTGCTACCTGTGCTAAGCGTAATGGCCTCTCAAGATCAAAGCTAGGACTGAGTTTCAGAATGAAAGTTTCCAGGTTGCTGACATGTTCAAGGATCCTTTGCCTCAGCGCTATCAGAAGTGGAACCTTGAGTTTCTCCTCATTTGTAATCTGTCAGAAGTTAAAATCAACTAAAGCCTAGTGGAGAGCATGTACAAGACAAGATATTTGGTGTCAGGGTTGCAATAGATGGTGTCAACAAGGTGAAATGGTGGTGAATGCTTTAGCACACACATTAAAGCCATGAGAGATAAAAACTACAATCAGAAAGAGCTTACTGTTCCAGAATAAATCAGTGGTGAAAAAAATCAAACTACAATTTCGTTCCACTGAAGACAATTAGTAACACAGCATATAGCAATCAGAATCACCCCTGCTGTTTTTTTTTCCCTAAACTTGAGTGGCTGCAGTGATCAAAGAACAGCAGGCAACTATTAATAGAATAGCAAATAAAGCTGGTCTCAGTAAATTAAAGATAGGAGTCTACCATAGAGACACCAAACCAAAATATATTTTCCCCTATCCAGAATACTGAATGTGGAATTCTTTAAAGCTCCGGATTTATACAAGGAAAATAAAAACATGCCCTGGTCTTGTACCATGAATAATAATGACAGCAATAAAGTGACGTGAGCTCTTTTTTTAAGGCCAGAAATTATTTCTACAACGATTGTTTTCTTTCTTTTGATGCAGAAACACGCTATCAAAGCCACACCGTGATTTCACAAATTAAAATGCTTAGGCAATGCTTTTATCACAAAGATTTTCATTCAGGTATTCACCAAATTACATAATCATAGTGAGTTGTGTCTGCATTGTAGAAGCAGGATAAACAAATCTTGTCATTAGAGAGACTCACCTGACCATATAACAACTCAGAGTCAGTGAATGCATACACTCGGCGGATATTATTCTGCATAGCCTCAGCAAGACCATCCATAAGAGCCAGATAATCAGCAACAGATTCCTCCACATAGAAATCAAGCTTCTTTTGCACCTGAATAACAGGAACATGTTCGGTCCTTTCCATGACAACACCAATTCCAGAGAACCCAGAACAAGAGTCTCCATCCCCAGCAATTGACATCCCCTTGAAAAACATATTCACTGAAAATTCATCAAGAACTTCCTTCGGCTCTTCCTTCACTATTTCCTCGATCTCTTTCCAGACTTCTTCATCTTCACAACAGCTACGAAACTCTTCCTCGTCCTCCTCTAATTTCATTTCCCCCCTAACTAAACTTGCTGAAGATCCATCACAGAAAGCTGCTTGACCCTCCATTTTCAACACTATTTACTCAAAAATCCAGTAGATGCCGACAAAATTGTAACTTCAAGGTGTGATTATATCAAATTCTGATAAAAACCCGGAAACAAAGCAACCAAAAACTCCCTATATCAGCATCTATTTCTTAACATTCACAAAGACAAATCCACATCAACAACATGCAATCTCTTAGCTCCCCCTAAACTTGAGGGAAACCTATCAAAGAAATGATCCCAAAATCCAAACTTTAGCTTCCACTCCCCCTAAAATCACCATAGAAGATGCATGTCAAACAGTGAACTCAAATATGCAAATACTAAATTAAATCTAAAAAAAAAACACCAATTAACAGATCAATCCAAAGCTTACAACTTTACTCATCAAAACGCTAAAAAAAATACAAAAAGAACCACCCAAAATAGCAGAGATAAAATCATTATCACATCAACACCAATCACAATCAACCCAATAACCGGCTCACAACCTCTCCATCTTTTTTAAAAAGAACAAGTCCATAAAAGATAACGCCTAACATTAAAAAAATTAAAAAAATAACAAAAGGGTATTAATTAAAAAGACAAGAAATGAAGCTTCCATACCATGTTGGTTGTGGTGGAACTAATGTGATGATTCCATTTGTGTGTGTCTGTCTCTGTTTAAGATGTAATAAAACCCTAACCTGACATAAAAGCAGACTGCCCGTTTTCTTTTTCTACTTCGCTTATATTAACCAAAGATTAAGGGATAAGGGGGGGAGAGAGAGAGAGAGAGAGAGTGAGTACAGAGAGAATCAATGAGGGTGCTGTTATTGTTGGTGGTGTTAACTGTTAATGGAGTAAGAGAAAAGGAAGGCAGGCCAGTGTTTCTTGTCTGCTTTGCTGGCATTCCTCTCTGTACTACATTTCATGTACACTTCAGTTGACATGAATTTACATTAAACAGTTAGGTTATAGGCAATTATTTTCTTTTTATATTTTTTTTATCATGTTAACGAAATCATTTTAATAAATACATTCAATTTTAACAGCTTTTAAGAGTTTCTATATATATAGTATCCAACCTGTTCTTAGCAGGGATTGAGAAATTATATCCATACTTTGTATTCAGAGCTCTAATATGGTACAAAGAAATATGATAAAACCCTAATCTTTTTTTGGTGTAGCCCACCAAATGCCTTTACTAGTTTTAAACTAGCACTCTTGAAATAAAGAGACTTTACAAGACCTCTCTTTTTCTGTTTTTTTTTTTTTCCAATGAAAATTAATGCCTATTTGGTTGATTGCTTCTCATTATTTTACTATTTTTCAAAAATATATTTATTTTAAAAAATATTTTTTAATACTTTCCAGTAATTTTAATATAAGATGTTAAAAAAATAAAAATAAATATTTTAATATATTTTTAAAAAATATCACATATCACAATATCAAACATATAACATGTTATATATAACTTTATCAGTTCCATAGTTGTTATGTACAAGATTAAGTTTTCTGATTCAATCATCATATCTCAAAAAATAAATGTAAACTATGGTGATGAACGAAAACAATTTATTTTAATAACCCTAAATTAGAGAATTAGGTGTCTCGTGTTGTGTTCCAGGCAAGGCAAGGAATAGTAAGATTCCCACCTCATGCGTGTCTCGGGAAAATGCATCTAATTGTCGCTTTACCAAAAATTATTTACATTTTGTTTGAAATTGCATTCACCCCTCATATTTATGATATTATTTTTTTCCTCCCTTGCAAATTTATGCAGGCAATTTTCTGTTTTTAATTTAATAAAGTTATATTTTAAACAGATTTTATGCATGGATATTTAATTTAATTACCTCATTTACACTAATATCTAAAATTTCACAAAAAAAATTCACAAACTGGTGGTACCATTAAACCCAATGTATAAATTAATATAAAACTACGTATGTGTGGTTTTATGATGTAATATGTTTTTTAAATTTATTTTTTATTTAAAAACAAATTAAAATAACCATTTTTTCTGATTTTTTATAACATTATATTAAAATCATCAAAAAAATATTTTATAAATTAATTTAATATTTTTTAAGTGAAATAACATATTCTAAAATAAAAATCACTGCATTTCTAAACATTCGAAGCTTATTTAAAAAAAAAATATGAGAATTGATCAGTTAAAAATAATTTTTAAAAAAATTAAAATATATATATTTTAATATTTTTAAATATTTTAATTCACTTGTATTAATTAGAGTTATTATAACTGTTTTCCTCAGTCAAAAAGTTAACTGTGGTTAATCAAATTGTCTGATCACTCTTGGGAGATTAATTATTCTGTTTCGCAATTACCAACACATATCTTTCAACATAGAGTTCAAAACATTACAATAAAATAAAATTAAAGATTCTCGAGGGAGGGAGATTGGATTATGGGGGCAGAGCACATGTGCTCTCTGTCTTCATCAAGGAAAAATGTGGCTAGGGTTTTGACTTTTTCAACTTCCCAAACATTTCTTTATATATAAAAAATCAACACTGTGCTAATACTCCACCTAAAGTGTTGAAAAATGAGACAATAATGATTACCCCCTAACTTTTCTATTAATCATACCATATAATATGTATTTGATTCTGTGTATCTGTGCAGTATACAGGAAGGAACACTTTGCCTCTGAACCACTCCATCGCGATGGGGGGTAATAAATAGAGTTGATTATAATATATATATATATATATAGTAATAATGATTATTTTTTAAAATATTTTTTATTTAAAAATATATTAAAATAATAAAATTTTTATTTTTTAAGATTTCCTTTTAATACAAGATCTAAAACATTAATATTATTTTTAAAAATTTGTTTTGAATTTCACTCCATTCTTCTAGGTTGATTTCAGATCCAAGTATTTTGGTTTAGATTAATTATTTTAAATCTGATGTATTTATCATATTTATATCTTCTTTGATTTAACATATTATATTTAAGAGTCTTGTGTTTATTAAAATTATTACACCCATATCAAAATTTACACTAATTGTTTTTGAAATAATATGCATTATTTGCAACGCTTATTGGGATTTATTCAATCTATTTTCTTTCTTTTACATAAATTAGAATCAATCATAGGCACAACGAAAGTAATGGAAGTGGAAGTAGTAATGAATGGTTTTCGCTCTGATCCAACTAAATCATTAAATGTTAGAGCCATGTCTACAATTCGGTGCTTCATCATCATTTATTGTCTCCAATTTCTCTGATACCAGCCCGTTTGGATTCTGCAGTCCTCCATTAAATTATTTCAGTTTTGCTGGAACTGTGGGAGCAAACGACTTGCATTTGAAATTGAATCAATCTGAGAGTATATTTATAAAATGATCCCTTCCCGCCCTTAATTTCCCCTTGTCCTTGCTTTAGATGTGTAAAGAAAAGCATAGCCTTTGTGTGTGTGATCTTGACCAGATGAAGGTTGATATGTTTTGAAGACTTAGAATCTTTACTTTATTTCGTTTACTATCCCAAGTTCGAAAGAAATCAACATTTAATTCTTCGAATACACTAGTGTTCGTTTGACATTGCTTTAACTTCTGTTCCTGGAATTGTTTATATATATATATATATATATATATATATATATATATATATATGTAAAGTATGTGATGGATGTTTTTAAATATATTTTTTTATATGATGATATTAATAATAAAAAAATCTAAAAAATTATTTGGATATGTTTTTAATTGAAAAACACTTTCCAAAAATATCTCACACAATATAAAATATGTATTTTTGAAATAGTTAAGATGAGAGACTTAGTGTAGTTGATATATAAATTAGATTTAAAAATACCTACTTATTAAATAAATAGTTCTTACATGAATACAATTTTATAAAATTATAATGCATTAATTAATTAAATATTTTAAAAATTATAATAGAGACAGAATACAATTTTAGGGCATCACAATTCCAAATCGACGATAAAGCTCACAGAAACATCGATCACGTAAAGATGATGATGTGTGATCATCTTGGATTTGCTCTCGTGAAATCTTTTTCTAATATTGAAAACCCCAGCGACTTTCTGCTACCAACCTTCATAAAAGCTGGGGTGGGTGGTGGCTGGGTGGGGTATGGTTGGTAGTGCTGCAGGTGTAACATTCATGCATGCACATAAAATAAACATACATGATTAACTGGGAGAGGTTGCCCAGAAAATATAATACACAAACCTAGATGTATACGACTCATTCAAGATGGCCATCAAACTTGTGATCCTTCGTTGGACGTTCATATATAATATATAATATGTTTGCTTGTGACACAGGGCATCCAAAAATTGATATCCAATTCAAAATAAAAGGTCTGGTGTTGTTTAATTTGAGCCCATGTGCAACCCCAATTGTCCAAAAATGATTTCAATGATTGGACCTGATAATATTCCCTCTTTCCTTCTTATTTTTCCTTTTTCTAATTGTTTTTAGCAAATAATATACGTCTATATCAGTCTAAAAAATTGATCTAGAATAGAGATGATTATTTTTAATTTAGTTAAGTTTTTATAAAAAACAACCAAATTAATTTTAAAAAAAATTAAAATTGAACACAAACCGATTGAAATCCACCAATTGCAGTTAAATTATTTGAGAACAAAAAATAATTTTTTTAAATCTGGCTCAATTTTTTTAACTTTTTTTTTTTTTGGTTTAGCTACTTTTTTTTATTTGATTTTTTTAATTTTAAGCTTACAAAATTGAAATTGAACTGATTGATTTTTAAAAAAATTCTATTCTATTTAATCAATTTTTTTCAATGTTTGATTTTTTTAATTATTATTTTTTTAATTTAATCAGTTTTCAATCTTTTTACTTACCCCTTAACTAAATTTAAGTCATGATTCCAATTAACCCGATGAAATTCAAGTGAGATCCAACCAACTCAACGTATGTGTGTATGCAAAACAACATTATCTTAGCTTTGTTTTCTTAAAAAATATTAAAAACAATGTGGTTTTAAGACTACAATTTGTTTGCAGTTTTACAGGTGACTGTCTTTTGTCAGTGAATGCATGGAAATTGCCATGGAGCTATGGGCTAGCTTAGGCTAGCCCAACACACAGTTTCTTTCAATGTAGAGGTGAGCCTGACTCAAAATGAAAGTGTTTGCAAGTCCATGCTTTCGAGAACCCATTGCAATCGCTGCTAGCTGATATGAAATCAAAGACTTTCCTTGCTGGGCCAACTCCATATTTTCATTCCCAGACATGAAACATCCCAGAGACTTCAATTTCCTTAAAAAAGTAGTGAAATTACAGAGACAAAAAACAGAACTTGTGAGACAAAAAGAAGACAAGACACTCCACTTTGAAGTAACTGCTACGGAAGACCTAATTCTGAAGTAAGTAGGCTCCCATGGGAACCTTCATAGCTCCATGGGAAACTAATTTTAACCATGCCATACCCATTCAGCCATAACAGACATGCCACCAGCACCAAAAAGTACAGCAACGTAAGATTCAATCTGGAGCGTGATGCTGTCTCGCAACTTTGGACCCATAAAATCAGCAATGTAAACAAACCAAGAGCCCAGCAGATGCTGCACTGAGCAAATTACCAGTGGTGATCAATGCAGTGGGGACTATTTTCCTTGCAGGTTTTGGACAGTGCCATAGCACCTGCAATTCCAAAAGTAGCTAAGAACGACCTCCTATCATATACAGCTCAAAACAACACGAATCTGCTAATAAACATCAAGAACATTTCGAAGAGCCCTTCAAAGAGAATTAAGTAGATATGGTTATTTGTTATTTTTCTAAGATAATAGAACTTAAGTCCCATTACAGAGAGGTTGAAAAAGGAATTAATTCTTTTGGCCTTTTCTTAATGATGAAGTAGATGGGTGTCCTTTCCATGTAAAGTTTTGGCCACAATTCCTAGTGCCCCTCTTCTCTTATCGTGCGCCATGAGATCTGTGACAGAGGAAGCATGCTATAAAAGATAGATGGGATGGGCCATTATCGGCCCAAGTACGTACAAAAGTCATCCAATAGCTACAGTGACTTTGATTCTTCTGCCTAAATTTTAGAATTTAGCCGAGGAGATGGCTAGATTAACAGCTATTAAGGTCCACGAATGGTAGTCTTAGACTTGTAGCTCATAAAACATAAATGGGCTAAGATGGTCCAAATTAATTATTTAATTTATTTATTCTATATGAAACCTGGATTAGCCAGATAAAAGTTGATTCGAATCTAATTTAGGGTTAGTGTCATTAAAAAATAAAAATAATTAATCTAATATGATTGGATAAAAAACTCAAGTTGATGTATTAAAACTCATGGAGTTTTTTTTCTCAAAACAATACTATTTTAATTTTAAAAAATTAAATTAACTTAAATTAACCTACCCAACCAACCTATAATTTGATTTTTGTGTGAAATTGACTCTTGAATTAGGCTTAATAACTGTGTTATCAATTTCATCTATTTTTTCGGTCCACAATTTTGAATCTCATTTATATGTCATGAAAAGGAAGAAAATCATCAAGTCATCCTCTGGGAATTCAAAAGAAGAAAGTGAAGGTCCAACCAAACTAGATATATGGCAATTAATGTGTTCCCTTACATGATCTATGATTCTTGATCCGTCTCTTATACGATTCTTAAATTGAAAGTGGGAATTGTTCCGTGTCCATGTCTTGATTATCTGTTCCTCTACAAGGAAGAGTCAGTTCTGCTACATGTGAAAGGCACTCACTAGACCCAATGTGAAAGGAATAAGACTTCATAATCTCTCTCTCTGAAAATCAAAAATAAAGAAAATCTACCAAGTCATTGACATTATGCTTTTATTATCACAACTTTTAGGGTTTTAAAAACTTCAGAAAGCAAGACATAATCATTCCCACCAAGATGGATTTAGTTTTTGCACTGTCTAGGTTAATTTGGTGCTGCTATCTTCAAGAACCAATCAATGCAACAAGGTTTAGTGGGAGAATATGATGGGAGCACCCATCTTCCAAACCCTAGAAATCATGGGTTTCCATCGGTTCCCCGGTCACTTTTCTTATTCTTCGGTTTTATACTTTCTATATATTGCTTCGACTTTGGTGGCTTTTTTAATTCAACCTTGAAATGAATGATGCCTCTCAAATATCATATCATCCCTACCTTTGGTTCTACTCCACCACCTTATCCTTACCAAATCCATCTTCCTAAAGTAAACCAATGTCAGGAACCATCAAAGTTCCCGAAAACTGGATATGCCACAAGGAAAGCATGATTTTTATACGTATTTGGCTCGCAGGATGGATGGATGGCTGGCTGGCTTTCTCTCCACATCTCTTTATGTGACAACCTGTCATTCGACTGTGAGGGCCCATATCTTGGAGGGAAAGTATGTTGTGAGAGGACAAAGGAAGCAACGTCATTTCCAAGAGATGGACCTGCAAGGTTAAATTGTTCTTAATTGCGTCTATAATTCATGCTTGGGCTTTCTCCGCTATCCATCGCCTTCAAACCCCACGCAAGTGCACAGGGAGAAGGGATACATCTTGAAGAAGCGAGCTACTTTTATGACACTCCTTTCCATTTCTTTACACCAGTGGGACCCAAACCCTAATCAGAGATTCAAAGATTAAGGACATAGACATGGGCCTAGATACTGGGATCCTATTCCTGTGTCAGATGGGGCACACTGTGAAAAACTGACAAATAAAATAAGTGGGGTTGCGTTGTACCATGACAATTTTGAGAGTACAAATTTCGATGGCAGGGAGTTGGCATGCCATGTGAGATGAGCTCATAGCTTGTCATGATAGCCTGTTAAGTCGTTGCCCTCTTGAGATTGACATGGCTATGTTTTGTCAAAAAATGAAACCACTCCCAACATTTGAGAATAGTTTTTTTCAGGACAGCTCCTCACCTTTTCTGAAGGTGATCAAAATGCCAATACATCCTCTTCTTCCGGCCCTATGGCTCCCAAATTATTCCCACTTGAAATCTCCCTGTTACATTGCTTGCCAACAGCAGAAGAAACTCTTGCCTTTCACTTTGATTAGCTTAAAGATTTCTATCAAAAACACTAGCAGTAACCTGCTCAAGAATTTAAGTTAAATAATCTTGGCAAGGTCAAAGAACATTAGCACAATAAAACCTCAACAAATTCCTGTGCATTGCACGTTACATCAGCAGATTAATTAATACATCAATGCTTATCAGGAGAGGTGAGACACAGCTTTTCCTTCTTAAAAAGGACATGATGCGTGGTGTATGGAGGTTGAATCTAATATCTTACCATCTTGTTGTCATAATTGAACTTTGAAGGGAGGGGGAAGGATCCACACACATGACATAAGGATGTGATGATGACATTTCAAGTTGCTTTTTTCTTTTCATCTGGTCAATTATGACTATATAGAAAAGCAAAATCAAACTAGTAGGGTTTATCTTATTCACATTACAACCTCTCTCGATTTTCAATCAGCTTGAAGGGGACATGGGGTGGTTGGGTTCCTAATTCTTTAATTAGATACAAATATAAATAGACATTGAAGTGATTTGAGATAACAAAGGGGATTAAAAATTGAAGATTAGTCTAATGGATCTCTCTCTCTCCCCCCCTCTCTTACGTTGCACAAATCAAGCAAAACACTCCATGAGATAACATATCATGTTTTCGTTGACAGCAATGGCATGTTGACAATGGCAAAAGATATGCATCGAGAGAAAAATGTGATTATTCCTGTTTTTATTGAAGGAGTTTTGTCAACCAGAAAAACATTGAATTTGTAAGTTTTCATGGGGCCGGCAAGTGGTGTGTATTCAGTAGCTGCCAACAGTGACCATTATTATTGTCAGCCAACCCGTGTGAGTTTTGCCCAGTCGACACACGTCTCTCTTTAATGAAAGTTAAGAGATATATGGCCTTCAATCCCCCACTATTTGCCTATGTCTTCTGGTGCATAAGAATACTCGTCATTGCCAAAAACTCTCACACACCACTAAAGGTTGCAAATCCTTTTTAAACACACACACACACTTGTATTTTCCTTTTATATTTTCTTGTTTATTAATTTGTGTCATCCACCCACAAACTTGGCTCCATTCGTAATTTTATCTAAGATTCAGTTCTTAAATTAAACGGGTCAATTTATTAATATCATTTTAATTTCTTTTTAAAAAAATTCAAATTAAAAAATTAACTAAGCTGCGAAAAGAAACCTGGAAAATTTTGTGTAAATTGAGTCCCAAATACTTGGTCCTTTGTCATCTTCGAAAGCTGCACCCTCGTACTAAGAAAATGTACAGCATAATAGGGTTTAACGTCTAAATTTATTTATTTATTTATTTTATTATAAAGGAGATATTAATTGAACGCAAAATAAAAAGAACATAAATGCCAAACGAATTACAAGTTCCTTGGCTGTCATGGATTAACATGTTTGAAGTAAGATAGTTTTTATTTTTATATGTTTTTTAAAAATATATTTTTCTTTAAACAATATTAAATTAATTATTTTTTAGTGTTTTTTAAGTAAAAAAATAAAAAATATTTTAATACATTATCAAAGAAAAAAAATACTTTACACAACAATACCAAATATATATGCACTTAAATATTTATATATATAAAAAATCCCATGCATCATAACTAGATGATGGAAACTAAGACTTAACAATGACGATTAAGAGAATGAATCTTATGGTTTGGTGTGGTAGTGGCTATAGCATTACAAGCCACCAAGCCAAGACTGAGAATGAACAACGCGGCCATGTTTGTTTTCTCTGTACGTAAAAGAGAATGGGAACCGATAGCTAGGTGAGGTGCTAACAAAGAGAGGCATGAGACCTTTATATAGAAATCGAGGATCAGCATGGAAATTAAAATAAATAAATAAATAAATAAAATTAAACGGGCCAATTTATTAATATCTAAGATTCATGTTTTTTAATTTTATCTAGCTTAATTTGAATTGATTTTTTTTTTTATATTCGATATGGGTTGAATATGGATTTATTGCGTCTCTAATCGACCAGCGGGGCTGAATTAGGTTTAATATATCCCTTGTAGTTTATAGCACAAACGGGCACAAAATATTATTATCAACTGTTAGAATACATTTAATCATTGTTGGTAAGGATAGAGTGGTGAACCTTGCATACCCTTCATTTGCTTTCCTTTTCATGCAAGAATTTGATGCTATGTGTCATGATCACAAATGGGGTGTGTGTGGGATTTGCTAGGAACCTATCAAAAGAAATTGGCCTTTCGGTGTGGTGTGAAAACGGACCCAATGACACTTGATGGATCTCTTCATGTCCTTTGTTATATTAGGTATAAAATCACAAATGTTGATATGTCATGGTGGTTGTCCATATATTAAAGATGTCTCTTAATGTTTGCCCTACGTTAAGTTGTTCATATTTGTCCTCTAGCCCCGACTTTCCCTTGTTTCCTTCTCTTACCAATAGTGTGTTCCATGATGCGCCATCGACTTCACATCACTTGATGTTGAAATGCCAGTCAATTGATCTAAAGTTTAATTAGCGTTGGAGATGATGATAGCTAAATAAAGAATAGCAAAGGTCAGTGTTAGAGAAATAATCCCTTATCCCACATCTAATTAATAGTTGTTTTCTTTCTGATTAAGCAAGTTTTTGTCAAACAATCTAGTTTAGTTCGAAGTTAATATATAATACCGTGGCCTCTCCCACCCATGAAGTCTCACTAATATTATTTAACAATTAATTGATTAATATTTAAGTGATAGATTAACATCATTTCAGGAAATAAAACAAGCTCCCAATATTGTCTAATTCAAACTAGGATTGGTAGGGTTTTTAATAAATCAAGAAAAGATAGCACGTCGAAGAGGGAGATTGGTTTTGAAAGGGGGAAATATATTAATCTGTGAATTGGGCCATCATGCATGCTTATTCAAATTAATTGGGTCAGCATCTCTTTATTCTTTAATTTTCTAGTGATTTCAACTTCTCTTGGCCTACAAAACATAACTGGCTTCACTTGCCGTGTGTAGACCGCATCAAATGGTCTAATTAAGCCATCAATTAATTAATTAAGGATAAATTATTTGAAAGAATAATTTGAAGTTCTAACTAAACAAAGAAGAACCTCTCTTGGACTTGGACAAGACTGAAACAAAGAAGAAGTTTCCTTTTCTTAAAGCAAGATGTGTACTTGCCTTAGATACTAATCCTTAAGAAATATTTGGGATTAAATTGTTGTAAGATAATAATTTAATAAAAAAGATGGGAAAGGGTCAATATCAAATTGTGGTTGTGTTGAATCAATCATCCATTACATAATTGAAAACAAAACGTGCTTTTAAGATAAGAAAGGATAGCATTCTCTCTTGGGTTTTCAAGATAAAAGGCTGGAAGAAGATTGGGCAAACTAAAAATAGATTATAGATGCATGTACTTCTAGCCCGAAATGGATAGGACACTCTCTTAATATTAAAATTATTCTATGCCGGTCATAGAGGGACAAAAGGTCTTAATTTGGTAGGGTCCCATGAGCCATTTAAAGATCCAGCAAGAAATCTCCATCATCAGATGTTGCTTTCATGTGGCCCCATAAATCAATATTTGGCGAATTTTATACTCTTTTATCTCAACTTGGACTTGAAGCATACATGGATGAAACTGATTCGATTGAAACAACAATGGCGGGTGTGGTGTCGTGAGGAAAAACCCGTTATAAGAGGTGTTTGGAATAGTCCTTCATGTTTATAATAGTGTTCAATTCAGTCCACATAAAATCACTGCTTGCAGGGTGCTATCTATGATAAGAACAAACAAATAAATAAGACACGGCTTCACTTGTATGCCAAAAGCAAGATGGCTTTACTTTTATGCCGCTAACAATATTGTTAGTTTTATACCAATTAGGTCATTCACGGGATTGAAGGTAGTTGTTCCGAGTCACACGAAAGCTAGCTCTTCGCTGCAATGGTAGGCTGAGTTAGGGTGTGGCGCCCTTTGGCTTCATACAATTAGCAAAGTTGACACGAGTCGTTAACAGATAAATCATGGCTTTGGAATCTCATAAATGAAAGAAAATGACACAAACCAGACAAGAATTATCTTTAAAAGTCTACTGATGATTTGATTATCTCGTCCACTGGGTTAGAATTAATCCATTGTTTTAGGTGAATGGCCGAACGTTGATCAGTAATTAAAATTATTAGTTTTTGCATCGCTAATAAGGAAGTTATATTAGGTGAAATTGCTTAGGAAAGTCGAATGAGAGATTTAGTAAGTGGTTTAGGCCGCCAAGACGGCATCAAGTATGGTGGGTGACATTAATCCACAAGCTTATGACACCGTTGTCTCCATCTCAACAATTTCTTGGTCAAATTTGCGCATACATAATATTAATTGGCAAGTTAGTATAAACTCATCACCTAATTTTAATTATTGCTTAGCATGTGATGATGGCTTTTGGGTGCAACGAGGACCACTCCGACACTACAACCCAAGAGCTCTGCATAGTTAGCTGAATTATTAATAATATGAATAGGATGGCACCGCTGCCTCACTTTGGAAGCAATAATTTTGCTGAACAAAGCAGGAGAGTAAAGCACTGCAGAAAAGCACCTCATGGAGAACCGACTTTTTGGGTGCCAAGAAAACAAAAGGATCAAATGTATTTTTATGCAAAGAAAATAGTTTGATGGGTCAAGGATATGACAAGACTTGGACTAGGAAACAGGCATATTACACCATGATTGTGACTACACGTGTCGAATACACAATCCCATATGGAGGCCCACAAGGGAGAAAGCACGAGTTTTCACTTGGACCCGTAAACTTTTGTCAATATTAAGAAGCTAATAAATAATAATAATAATAAAAATCCAAATACGAAGGGGGCATTTCCACAGTGTTATTAAATCTGATTTCGCTTCTTGAATCAATCCGGGTCATGAGCCAGCTGGTTCATCAGCTTTGACCCCTCTGCTACCAAAAAAAAACGAAGTGATTATGGCGTGTGTGCCATGATCTTTTGTGCATTGCGCAAAACCCAAGATTTGTCGGCTTGGAACCCTCCAACCTCGGCAGCATCTCCTTAGCCCATCATCATGCTTATCTCTCTCTACACATATGCTAGAAAATTTTTAGCTTCGAGGAGGAAGCATAGGCAGTGACTGACTGATCTTTTCACTTGGTACTTTTATTTAACATGTGCTGACAAACAGAACCAAACACACCCGCAAGGCAACCACACAGGCACCCCACTAACGTACGTTTTCAGCAAGTTCTCGGCGTATTTCTAGGGTTCTCTTTTGAGTTTCATGACCTGAACCACCCCACCACCTCTTCCCATGTCCCCGATGTGTCCAGATTATGCTATAAAGCGGACAAACGTAGTTTAGAATGGGTTAGTATGTGAGCTCGCCAGGAAGGACGTCAGGCTTTTGCTTTACTGTTGATAACGTTGAGTTTTTCTATATTGATGCTTTTGTTTTTTAAATTCATGACTAGTGCTCCTGTTGGTCTTGGAGCATGTGTTGTTGTGTACCGTTTGATATGGACCATAAAGTTGACCTCACTTGCATGTGACATGCTCTGAATTTGGTTAAAAGGAAATTGGTGGAAAAGCTGAGGATGGAGCCTTTTTTAATCACCACAGTACAAGATTTTCACTGATTTCGCATCTGATTATGGACTGTAATATGAATTTGTCGGGCCAAGTTTAATAACACTACCGTTTAAACCTTTTAATATTCTAAATTGTTTAGTTAGAACTGATCATGTTCAGGAATATTAATAGTAAACTAACAAGATAGGCACGATGAACTTAAAATATATGTCTACGTACATGATATATTCCCTGGATCAAAATTATATGAAATGTTTCTTATTATTTCTTTTTTGATGAGCTTGCACGTATCTTTTTTATGAACTTATTTTAAATCAAGATGATGGGTTTTTTTAATCATATTTTGCACTCCAACATTAAATGAATTTCAATTCAATCAAAAGGCAAATTGTATAAATATTCGGTCGGAGATGGATCCATGTAGCTACTACATATGGACAGCAACTCCTAAGATTCATAATCATCCCTCGAGTTCAATGAATTTTTTTCTCAATAAAGGGAATTCTTTATGTTCATTCCAAATTAAGAGGTTACTCAATTATCAACCCTAACATGTAATTCCGAATTATGAAATATTCTAATATAGGCTACCAACTTAATTACTTCCGTCACAACATTTAATCCATGTATCAAAGACCGATGTCATAAATAGCCTAGTCTCGACCAGTCTACCAAAACCCATAAAAAAAAATTATTCTTTTTCTTTTTTGGGTAGATGAAGAAAAAAATTCTCTTTCATGGAAGTCATTATCCTCATCAATTACTTTAAAAAAAAAAAAATCAAGGGCTTGCTCAATGGGCAAAAGACTACAATCTATACCTTACCTTTCTAGAGATTCAAACCTTGGAATCACTATCCAAGAAAATTCATTAAACTTCCATTGAATATCTCAAACAAATGTAAATGATTCATCATTAAAATTGTCTAAGAAAAAATCTAGTCTTGATATTTAACACATTCCCACCCCAGAATATCTTTCTTTCTTCCTTTCTTTCTCTTAATAATGATCAAGTTGTTCTATTTCAATGCCTGTTTACCATTGAGACAATGACGTCTCAGTTGCAATAAAGTTATGAAAAATACAAGTAAAAACGTTCATCTGCAAAGATCAAAGCAAAAATATAGTGAAACAGTTGAAGTGGGAAAACCAGAAAGAAAGGAATAAAGTGAATAGTTGAAGATTGGATAGAACTTTGAAGAATGCACCTCACCTACCCCAAGCTGTAGCTTAGCACCTAGCAGAAGAATTGTAATCTATGCAAGGCAAGAGCACGCATGTCGACCAACGTACGGCCACAGGAGACATAAATATAGTACCTCTTTTCTTGTTTGGTTCCCTTCGTCGTACCGTACATTGTTTTTATTTTCATTGTTTTTACACCTTGTATTTTACGCTGCTTCTATTCTTTTCAATACTAATAGTATTTATTGCTATTGTTATCATTATCTGTACTGCCTGTGCACACGTGGTGGGCCTGCTCTGTTACCAAAGAGTGTTCATATCTGATGTGTCATGTCTTCTATGACACTTGGCACATGCTAAAGCTAAATGCCAACACCCCCCCCCCCCCCCCCCTCTTGGGTTAAAGTGAAAAATGGCTGGTGCATGCTCATCTTTTTAATTGTAAAATATTTTTTTAACGGCGGTGACAATGAAAATTAAAAATAATAAAGGATAAGAATATAATAATTAAAATTGTTAGATGATATTATAAATAAATTATTATTTATAAAATTTTATAAAGTAATCAAGTCGTTTTAATTCACGAGAACGTTTGCTATTTCTTTACTCAGTTGCCATGGTGTTAGATTCATCCTTCCCTATAATGTATTTAATTTTAATTTATGAATAAGTTCGTCGTCCCAAAATGAATAACAAGTCTTGTTCTATATCAAATAAATCATTAAATATTCGAAGTTAAGATTGGTTCCTATTACGTTAATGATTGTTTTGCAAGCAAACGACACTTCCTGCTTAGTGAGAAATCCCCCCATTACTCTTAATTGACTAATTATTATTTCCAACATGATTATTATTATGATCATGTATTTCCCCAACATAATTATGTGCTATCCTAATTAAATTGTCGGCTGGGCCGAGTAAAATAATAATAATAATAAAAGTGCAAGGGTTAAAGAGGATCATGCCTATTTCAATTGAGAAGTACAACTATAATCACACTTTCCCAATTTTTTTTTATGACAAATTATACCGTTCAAAAATTAATGATTGCCTGGTCAGAAAATATCAACGAAAACAAAGCAGGAAAAGAGGACAATGGACCCACCATCTCATACGTGGACCACTAATAGTTTGAAAAATATTTTAATAAAAAACTAAATTTGTTTTATTTTAAATTAATTTTTAATGTTTTTATATCCAGGACAAATTTAAATTTATAAAATAAAAAATATTATCTCAAAAAATATTTTAAAAAATAATTACAAATCTTAAGCCATGTATGATAAAACCTTAATAGAAAAATCAGGCTAAAAAAAACTAATTAAGGGGAGAGAAATTAAGCCTAAAGGGGGGGATATTATGTATTATTTAAGGAAGAAACTTGAAAAAAAACAAGAATTAAAAAAGACTAGAAAGAAAGAAGCAATGGATCGTCGTCCCCCGGCCACTCTTTGCAAAATGAATAATGCTAACTTGACATCAACACTAGAACCATGATGGCATCCCAATACTGTTTTTAAACTTGCATTGCCATTATTAGGGGGAAGAGGACTGTCTAACAGGAGGCCTAGGCAATGGCTATGTGTGCTAAACTTGATAAGAATGCCCCATATGCTTCCTGTTTCTTTGTTGAAAAGAAAGAAAGAAGAAGAAACCTTTCAAATTTAAAGCTTGATGCTTTACCTAAGCCAAGAAAAGCAAAAGTTGAGAGAGAACTTAGAGGCCACTTATCATCACACTTGTTAGATGAGAGATCATTGTGAAGACACAACAATATCAAATTGCTTGTTCGTGGCATAAAAGCTACCTCACTGAAAATCTTAATTCACCATCTCGTCTTTTTCAAGGCACCTACTCTCTTGGGTCACATCCTTCGAGGCTCTATGTCACTAGATCATAAATCAAACCTACTAATCCCTAGCAACTATGCACTATTATAAATAAAAATGAAAAAGAATCACAATTGTTATCAAAAATACATTGATTTTTTTAGAGTTTTTTTTAATTTTAACATTTAAAAATTTAATATGTTTTCAAATAAAAAATAATTTTAATTACAATAACAAACATAGATAATACCCGTTTTAATTTTAACATGTAAAAATCTAATATGTTTCTAAATAAAAAATAATTTAAATTACAATAACAAACACATATATATAATATCCGTTTAAATCACAACACTAAATACATACAATCTATAGTCTGGCGGCTGATACTTTTAAAGATATTTTTTAAATTAATTTGTCTAAAAAACTATTAGAGTTACTCTTTTTTTATATATAATTTTAATGTAGAGATATTTTTTTTTTGAAAAAACACAATATATTTTAATTTAAAAAATATTTTTAAAAATTATCATGCTCCATATTATCCGTCACACTTGATATCCATACACAGAGACGTTAGCGTGAATCACATAAACTAATATTCTGAATCAATCACAGCACGATCATCGGATAAACTCCCTATTTAAATTTCAATATAGAAAAAAAGTATTCTTGATTTACAAAAACACAGAAAAAAATCTTGATATAGACAATTAGATGGGAGTAGAAGTAAAGGAATGAAAAAATTTATATTAATTATTTTTTCTTTCTCTCGAGAGTTATCCTCGTATTTTTGTCAAGAGTAACTAAGATTTATCATGAAGCCATGTTAACATGTACACTACCATCCATGACAGAATCACATACTGGGCAAGTACCAATCAGATTGGACCCACATAATGTACACAGGCACAGGTGCCTGCATGGCAGCAGCAACACACTTGATTCCCTCTCCCCACACTTTTTACACATCCGGATGTGGTTGGTATTTTTACCGTTCCTGTTATCCTTCACCACCACCAAGTTATCCTTCACCACGCCCTCTTCTCCACCTGCCAACGGGCACCTCCCATGATCACTGCTTCCACAACTGGATACCGCATCGTCTGCCACCGTGGCACCACCACCATTTACGTAGCGGTCCTCGCTAACGTGCGCCAAAACTTGTTCTAAATTGCTGCGTAACGAATTTGCTGTAGCCTCATTGGCTTGAGCTATATCCCTCCAAATTTGAGTCTCCACGTATAAACTCTTCACTTTTTCTTGAAGAAACCAGTTCAATTTTCCCATCCTTTGAATCTCTTCATCTTTCTCTACTAATCTCTTCACCATCCCTCCTTGTATTGCCGATACCAGCATTCTCGACTGCCTCTTTCTCCTGTCTTCAAGTTCCATTCTAACTTTCTGATTCTGAAAATCAAAGTAAGGAAAAGAATAAGCCCAGATATACCAAAGTTTTGATCTTTTAACAAAGTTCAAATAATCCCACAACACAATTCATGAAAAATAACCAACTTACATGTTCAGCAATGAAACGGTCAATTTCAGATTGTTGTTGTTGGATCTGAAAGATGATGTCTTGATCAATAAAAGAAGAAAAAGGGCAGACTTTGGTCTTCTGAGAGGCATGAAAAGCATCATAGTTGTCATTGATTGAATCTCTAGACCTCTTTCTTGGAGCAACAGCAGCGGGAACATTGTAGGTGAGCCCACTATCATCTTTATTAGAAGCTTTAGCAGAAACTGGGTCACAAACAAGAGATGATTGATAGAATGACAAGATTGCTTCAGGCATTGCTTCATTAAAAACAAGGCCAGAATCCATCTGGGTATTGTATAAACTCATGTTTGCTTGATTTACTTTCGCAAAATCCCTGCAAAACAAAAACCCATGTAAGAAAAACAGTACTGATAAATTGATGATAAGAACAAAAAAGGTGGAAACTTGGTTGTTTAGTGTATGTTTTAGTACCTGTTTGTGAGAAGATGTGAAGGAAAGTTAAGGTTCGTATGAGGAGCTTCAACTGCCATGAAGGGTAGTTAAAATTCTTTGCTTGTGAATTTTGGTTGCTTTGGTTTTTGGTTATGGAGAGAAAAGAGAGATGATGTATCTGAGAGAGTACTGGGAGAGAGCAAGAAATATATGCTTTGAGAGGAGAAGGGCATGCAATAGAGGAGATGGAACTATGGGATTTGGTTTATTTAGGTTTGGCTATGAAGAGATGGAGACAGAGAAAAGTCAAAAGACTGACTTATAGATATGAAAAACATCTTTAAAAAAAGGAAAAAAAATATTTATTATCTTCTTACATCACTCTTCTCTGTTTACAAATCAGTAAAAGGATGATTAAACAAAATAAAATAAAGAAAGAAAGAAAAGCAGTGGTGGCAGATTTTGTCGTTTTGCACTTTTTTATTTGCCGTTTCACTCATTTATTGCATTTAATTCACTCCCTAAACAAGAAGCCTCCTAAATTTTCTAGATTCCAGGATGGATTTGGTCTGGTTTTTCCTTAAGCAGAGGGGTAATTTTGGTGTTTCACACACCTGAACGTTAATTTCCATTTTTAATTAATATTATTAACTGAACAATTAGAGAGGCGCATCTGCCAGCCTGCCACGTATCAAAAGCATTCTAGTTGTGCCACGTAAGCCATTGCAAGAATCCAAACCCCCCACAACAACACGGAAAAAAGAAAAGAAGAGGGTCATGCCTCAGAGGGAGCGTGATCATGTGGGGTCCGAACCTCGCACGTGGGGCAGGTAGTGGGCCAACGTGCTACACGTGCGACCTGTGTGCTTACTGTTTACTACTTTTATATTTCTCGATATATCGAGAAATAAAAGTGGGGGATGGCATGGCCCACATTTGGTTTCCCACTTTTATGGGCCCCACCATAAGGGACGAGGGTGGGACCCCCTTCACTTTCATTCCAGTTTCCCTGTTTGAGCGACCTTGTCCCCTTCTTGAACCGGGGTGTCTTTTTTCTTTCTTTGCCTGTACGGACAGCTAGGCAGGGGTTAATTATTTGGTGTGGGGCCTCCGCACCCACATCCTACTATAATAGATTTAATGATTTTTTTTTCAAGGATTAGCCATAATCACACATTTATTTTTTAATAGCAGGGTTAGTGGTTGTAGAGTTAGGCAAATCTGACATCGTTTGTGATTTGTGCGCTAATCTAATTGTCAATGAAAGTGATTAGGGTTTTATGATAAATACATTGAATTTGAATACAATCAATCACACATTCATGGATATATATTTGGATACATATAATTCTCGTTCTTGACCGCTTCATAATATATTTATTGTGAATTATTGATAGCATGATTTAATTTGTTTAGATACATATGACCAATGACATGCAAAGGATTTAGCAAGTGATTTACATGGATGTTGTTTTATTATATAGTATAGTATTTATTTGTTTATTTCCTTTGAAAATTCATCATTTTTTACTTAAGAATAATTATTTGAAATTCCACATTGTTGATCACATGATTAATTGAAATTTGGCAAGTGAAGGGACCTCGAATTGAGGGTGGTTTTGACTTTGGAATGGCATGAGGTTTACCCAAACATAAGGGATTCCGTGAGGATACCACGTTTTATTTGTTTAGGATTGAGAAGGTCATAATTTTCTAGTTTTTTTTCTATAAATTTTGAACTCTCCCAAGGGAAATGTTAGTTGCCATATGAAGACTTTTCTTGTGATATATTAATTAATTTAGACTAGCCATGGAGATTTTATGATGTGATTACAGAAAATAGGGATTACATTTGAGTTGCAGGTTAATCTAGCCAAAAATCTTTACTAGAATTAACATGAAACAATTAACTTACTTTAAATTTCAGGTATCGTGTAGTTATTTCTTTGAGATCGAGAAGATATAGATAGTAGGAATGTAAATAACATATTTTTATTTTTTTGAAAATACATGAATTTACTCCAAAATAATTATAGATATAAATTTAATTTATATCTCTATTTTTTTTTTAACAAAATACGTGTTTTTTATATTTTATTATTATTTAAAACAGAAACTAAATACAACTTTTAAAACTAAACATGTAATTTTATACAATTATTATTTTGTGTTGAATATTAATGCTTATTTCATTGAAATTTTTTTATCCAAATTACTTTGTTATCGAATAATCTTAATCACTTCATGGTGTCCATAAGCCATGATTCAATAATAAATAATTTTAGAGAATAATTTTTTTTATAACATTAGAACACGTCATAATTTTGAATATAATTCAGTGGTAATGAACTAATATTGTTGGTATATGTAGATATCAAATGATCCAAAATTGGCTAAGTACTTTAACAACTACACACTTAACATCCATACTTGCACCATTTCTACCTTATAGTCTTTTGAAAATGATAGAAAACCTACTTATTGCAAGTGAGCTTAAGCTTACAATAGTTAATTGGTAATAAAATCTGAATTCTACCACTCACATGTTCCAACTTATATGCAAGTGTGCAATTAACTAGGGATTTTGAGTTGACGAGTTATTTCCTTATTCTTGAGAGTGACTATTTACCTATAGATCATATCGAATATGTACATGATATAAGAAAAAAATCCATTTATAATTTTAGGAGTGCATTCCCTTTTTGAGATAGTAATTGTAAATGAAATGCACGCAGCAGTCTTGTTGCTTACATGAAAATGCAGAGGCAAAAGGCCATATTGCCATTCTTATCTCGTAAAAAGGTGCAAGTCATAAAGGTTGAAAATTGCAATACCATCCAAGATGGTAATTTTAATTCTTAAGTTAAACTAGGATTGTTCTTGGCATCACATGCCAATTTTGGATGGAAATTGAACTTCTTATAATATAGTCATGCATGCACCATATTCTCCATATGCCCCCACAAGGGAATATATAGTTTTTTGCATCTAGCTATATTCTTTCTTTTTTCTCTAGTAGAATCATAAATGTACCACATCACCGAGGATCTTCTTGCTTCCAAATGGCAAAGGTTCGTGGTGATTGCCTCGCTCACCTTAGATACCTTAACGTTCAAGTTGGGTGGGCAGACCAAGTGGACCAACGGAGGACAAGTACTTTTTAATTTTCAAGAAAAAGTCAATAGAAAGTTAGTTTGCGGATAGAATATCAAATTTTCAATGATAGCGGTGGTGTGCACAAGTTTTATACGGTTTTAATGGCCATCTGTTGTCTTCTCCGGTGAAGAGATTGTGCAAAAAATGATTTGGAAATTGTAGTTGAATTCCAAATGTCGACCTCTAAGTCTCTAACCATAACCAATGTGCAATCTATATAAAGCTTTCATCTTAGTATGAAGACTCGTAAAAGCGTAAAGGGATATGAGAAATTAAAAAAGAAAAAAAATCAAATCTTAAATTAAGAAAAATATAAGATAAGCTGACAAACAAAATAATAAATGAACCGGATAAACACAATAAAAGAGGCTGAGAACCATAGTGAAAGAGTTGAAGTATGAAATATATATAAAATCCAAGTTAAAGTTCTCAAATTTCAAATAATATTATCCGTCAACCAAATTAGATGGTCCCCCGGCACCAAAATTGAATCCATTGTGTCATATGTTATTGACCAAAGTGAATGAAGATATTGAACAGTCGCCCCCACCATGTCTCAAACCAATCTAACATCCTCTTTAAACCAACCAAAACTCCCGCACAATCAAAGATAAAAGGAGAAAAAAGACTTAAAAAAAAAGAAAAATTGAAAGAACAGAAGTTGCCACCAAAAAAGAAAAGCATTATCATATCCACCGTCCCCTCCTCATCTTTTTTCCATTCCCTGTACATATTACTGCTCAGTACTCTTCGACATCATTATCCCAATTGTGCATATTCCCTTCAAACCCTATGTATGTTTGATCAACTTTAACCACCTTAAAGACAACAAAAGCTACGGACAAAGAGAGCCCAATAAAAAGAAAGCAATCCCTCTATTGTATACTTTAACCTGTAAAATGTATATGGATTAAGTAATGCGTATAGCAGTTTCTTGATAGTTAGAATATGTATTCAGTAGCTATCATGGGCAAATGGGTGAGAGTCTGAATGGATTTATGCTTTAAATTATTCATGAGATGGGCTTGCATCACATTTGTAAGAATGTAGATATAAAGTGACAAGAGGTTTAAGCAAAACTGTCCTCTTTAAAAGCATCTCCAAACTACCATACAAAAGGACATTCTGCTTACATAAAGTTGGAACATCAATTTCAATTAATATTGTTAATATATTGTTAGACAGTAATACAAAATTATTTAGCAACCTTCATTCAATAGTTTGGATTTTTAAATAAGCCAAGTATTCAAATCTCATGGTGTCTGTTTTCTTTGATTAAATTGATAAAATTAAATACAAAGTAGCGGTGAAAGTTTTGATTTTAAAAGATTTTTATTTAAAGAGAGTTTTAATTGAATATAAAACTCTGATTTAATAAATCTTGAATGCATGTTTTCTTTTATTTCCTTGTCGATACCGGTTTTCAATCAACTGCATGATTTATGGTGAGGAAGCTTGGATGTTTTCTAGGCCGAAGTCTGATTAATCAAATGAGGAATCAAGATTCATCACACATGAAATAACCGATCCAATAAATTTTAAAACCTCGGAAATAAAAAAAAAAAAACCCAAAGCTTCGCGGTGATATCCTACGAATTTTATCATCCGTGAACAACTAATGATCAAACCAACTGAAAAGGGAATAGGAGAAAAAAGGATTTTTCCCGAAAGAAAATAATTTATAGATAGAATTGAAGTATCCTTTTGAAAAAGTAGTGTTTCAAGCATCAAAAGGCACTAGAGCCATGCCATCCACTCTCAACTTTATCTCACCTTCTTCAATATCTTTTCAAAGGTTGGCATTATATGCCCAACCACTAGGAAGATCCCGTGATGATTCAAAAAGCTCTCAGAAATGGGAGCCACACCAACACGAAGAACAGTGGAACTCTCCTTTATTGGTTTCCCTGCCTCCTTTAGGATTTTTTTTTTCCAATCTCCCACAGTTGTGAGTTTTCTAATCTAAAATGTAATCTTGTAAGCACGAGATGAAGCAGAATCCCTTTATTACAAATTTGGAGGGGGGACTTTTTGAAGTGGGTAAAGCTACATGATCATTAAAATGTGTGGAAAGTCATTGATCATAAAGTCTCCATTCTTTTCAACTAAAGCAACAAAAAGAGGGCCTTGGGCCCCTTACCCCATATCTTAAGCACAAGACTCTTTGTGCATAAGTTGTGATTATTGACCTAATTGAAAAGGAGAGTAGATCCAATATGTGTGAAAAAGAAATTAGGTTCCTCAATTTGATCAAATGACATGACATCACCATGAAATGTTCATTGTTCATAGATGGTGCCGTCTCCAATGTTTCCCACCGTGCTTTTTTTTTTTTGAGAAAATTCACCCCAAGTTTTTGTCCAAAATATCGATTGTGCATGATAGGTCATACGTAAAAACATGCCTATTATTCAGTTAATAGTCAATGCACTTGATTGATGATGTGATCTAAGTTTTTGATTAATGAGTTCCCTCTCGTTTCCAATTTTCTTTTTTAAATATTATACATGATGCTTCCTAAATAGATTTATAGCGTTTGGTCACCATCATGATAAAAAATAAAAACTAAAGCAATGAAGATAAATATGTATTTAATTAAAGAGACAACAATAAAAATATAAAATTCATTTATTTTTAAAGATATTTTTATATGATTTTTTTATGCTTTTAAAATAAAAAATATATGGGAGATATATTATTTCTATTTTTATTATTTTTTCTCTCGAGATAGTAATCAAATAACATCATAAAGCTTGGTCACAGGAGAAACTAATTCATTTGGTAATTTTGGATAATTGCCTTCCTTCCATTTCTCACATCTTGAATTCCCAAACTATACATCTCTAGTTAATCCCATTTATCGAAATCAATTTCAGTGATTTTCTACCAGTTAAATCTACCGCCATAGGAATATTGCTGAAAAATATCTTGTGGGTCTCAAGCTTAACAACCCATTATAAACTAAAAAGTGAAATATTTTTATTTTTTTCATTGGAAAAAAACAAAATATTGAATTATTCACTCCACTTTCTAGAAAAATTTGATTCGGTCATGCACCTTCATAGAACTTTGTAGGTTGCTATGGAGAAACATCCTGAAATTGAATAATTCAGGCATATAATTATTGTTGTGGATACATGTCTTTTGGTAAATAGTAAAAGGAGGAGTGCTTTAATGGCGACAAACAACTAAATACGCGTCAAAAACAATTGAATGGATGCTTATAATTTCAACAAGATAAGGTAGATTTTTACCCCCACTTTGTGACAAAGTCTTGGCACTACATCACCACCATAGGCAACACGTTTTCACGCAGGAGCTCGAAAAGGCTCCAAGATAAGATATGCTATAGTGATTAATATCTAACCTAAAAAAAAAAGTAAAAGAAACATTTCAAGAAAAAAGTTAAAAGGCACAAGAGACAAAACGAAAGTTGTCCCCTGCGATCTTTATTTGGAGTGGCAAGACTTTGCTCATGGGGAGTTCATCTTCTTGATTCAATTAGTCTTTAAGAGTCCAAACACTAATGGTGATGATAACGAGGATGCTTAATTTGATGGAATAACATCTCCATTCATTCATTATTAAAACAATTACGAGAAAATATCCATCAAAAAAGAGAAAAAATGAATATCAAACGCTCAAAATATATTATTATAGATCTGGTTTGATGATATTACATTTTAACCTATCAAAAAGTAAATTGAAGTTCAATATCAAACAAGCTATAATACTAGGCTCTAATACTAATTAAATTTCTCTCGTAATATTTTCATCAAGATTGAGTTATGATTCTTAATTTCTTGCAAGATTTCGTATGTTTATAAATTTAATTTCTCGCAAGATTTCGTACAATCTTAGAATTAACAACATATGTATATATTAATGCAACAATTCAAAGAAATTCCCTCTCGAAATTATCAATTTATCCTCATAATAGTGTCGGTGTAGACACCAACCACGACGAAATTGAACACAATCCTCTTTTCCCATGAAGATACTTCTCATTCTTACTTAGATCGATTGGTTTTGTCAACAAACACAATCTAATATCGCTGCCTTTTCCATTGACACGATCCAGAAAAATAAGACACATTTGGGAATCTTCGAAAATTTTCCAACCCCAAATTAACTAGCGCAAGCACTTATTTTGGCATCATCGACATCCATCATCACATATCCCCCAAAGCAAGCTGTTCTAGCTTGTGTCATTCTCAAAGAAATCTATTCATTATAAATTTGCATTTTTAACAAACAATTTTTGACAATGGAACGTGGACACGCATAAAAATGTGAACCAAACTGATTGATCATGACTTGGCTACATCCATCACTTTCTTGTAATTTCTCTTCTGGAGGCTGCTGCTAGATACGATAGAGAAATTTCTTAATTTTATTAATTAGTAGTGTTGTCATGACTCACGTACTTTATTGTAATCGAGCGAGCATTATATATTGTGGGCCAAATTTCCAGCTTTCAATCTTGTAATTAATGATGTCGATGCACACATATTTCTGTTTATGTTTTCTTACATGTCGAAGCATATCTAGATTGAAGGCTAGAACTTGTTTGGTGTCTGTCTTAAATGCTCACATTCATGTCTCTTTCTCAAATTTCCTTGAGGAAAAATCCAGGCTGAAAAAATAAATTGTAACCCTTTTCGATTTTTCTTGGTGAAAACTCAACTTGGTAGTCTCTTTCCATCAATAATCCAATATGGATTTAATGATAAAATGTCTTGTTTAACATTTTGTCTAGCACGTCTCAATAACGTGTATTATTTAGCCCTAGAACATGACTTAGTTTCTACGCAAATTAATAAATTGATCGATGATATATCAAATCCCTCTTACTATGCCTCAACTTTTTTTTCTTCTTGCAATATACTTATTATAGATAATTATATATTTTATAATAAAGGTAGCATCCTAGTTTGCTTAGATGCTTGCCCTAGATTTTCCAAATAGTCCTAGCATATAATTAGATTGTGTTTGGTATGAGGTCAAACATTTAGAAAAAAAAATGTTAAGAAGGTGGGATTTAATGATAAAGTTTTGAGGATATACAAAGTATTAAAGAATAAAGTATTAAGAATGTTTGATTGTAATTGAAAAAGTTAAGAGTAATAATGAGATTCACACTTCATAAATTAGTTTCCTAAATACAATTAGTGGATCCCATGTTTTAAAATACATAGATGAATTGAGAAATTAAAATAATTTAAAATAAATGATGAAAAATAAGTGATAATGAGGCCTCCTCCATTAATTAAGTGGAGGGCAAAACTTACTCTCCGTGATTGGTGTTAAGTGTTTCTGTCAATTGCTTTCCTTTTCAAAATCCCCCTCAAAATTTCCCTACTCCTCCTCCTACAAGGCTATCATTTAACCCTTTTTTAGGGTTAAACTTTAACGTTCATTAAAACTCTCTCCTTCAAACCTACACTAAACATAGATATAAGGAATAAAATAAAAATCATAAGGGTAAATCTTCATCTCCTTTGTCTTCCACCCAAGTGTTGTTTTACTTGAAAAAAATACATTAAAATAAGAAACAATACGAGATAGATTGGCGTGGTTAATTAGCTGTCGAAGGAGTCACACCTCACCGAAGAAATCAATATCAATCAGTACAATTTTATATCACGGCAATGTTCAGAGAGGCATTCATTGGAAACATCGTCAAGACTGCTGGCAATTTCAGAGGAGTACCCTCCTTGACACAACATGAACATCAAAGATATTGAAGTAGTACAAGTTTTAGCCCCACTTTCCCCTGACATCTAGCAAGTTGCATCCAATTTAGCTACTTCTATTTATCATCATCATGGAGAATAATATCTCACATATTAGTATAAAAAATATTGAAGTGAAATCAAATTTATCGTAATATTTTCTTTTTATTGTTTTAAAATACAACGACGAGAATAATAAAAAACACTTGTTTTTATCTGCTTTATATTTTGAAAGTATATAAATTCATTTAAACACATTTGTTTATTTATTTCTATACCCATTCTAAACTACTAACTAAACAAGACTTAAGAAAATTATTAAAGTAGATCTGGCAATGGACCCATTATTTGAATAAGATTCAAAGAAGCAAGAATTGGTAGCTTTTGGGAGGCTGGCGGATGATGTAGCTAAGATCTGGGCCCTAAAGATGTCGGTATAATAATCATAATCGATAATCAATCGATTAATGAAATTATGATGTGCCATTTGGGTCCATATCATGTTCTCTAATCAAGTTGTTTTGTTTTTTTGGGTGGATTTTGTTATCCATTTCTTACAAGTTTGAAATTATAATATGGTCTGAGGAACCCACCAAGATTCAAACAACAGTGCTAATGCCCAAGTATAATAGAAGTTAGGTTTGTAATCTTAGGATCATCGAGGACAAACCTCATGGGATGCCTGTCATTTTCGTAGAGAATCATGCATAGAATGTTACCTAATTGCTTCAGCGTGAACCATGTCAATTGGAGTTGTCTACTTTTGACCAAGTTTTCAGTGGAGATCACAATAATTAAGATGGTGGCTTGTAATATTTTTTATTCACATCCCAGCATGTACGGCATCTTGACAATAGACTGACAGCTTTGCCAACTCTACAAGATAGACATGAAGCAAATTAAAAAATAAAATAAAATCCATATCCTTAATAAGGACAAGCACTTGAGCTACCCAAGATTAAATTGGCTCTGTGAATAAAAAACAGAACCTTTACAAGGATCATACGAAACTTTGGAGAAACTGCATTTTCTTCTTGTATATTATCCTTCATATATTAGGGCTAATTAAAAGAGCATAATAATAATAATAAAAAACTTCTCCTTTTTTTAAAGCCGGTCGATCGACTTATATTAGAATTAAATCGACTAAAACAAGGCTCGAACTCGCTCGAAACCTCACGACTCCTGTTTCTGCAAGGGCAAAATTAATTTGAATTTGAATATGTAATGGTCTTCAATGAATTAAATATCCATAAATTATGCTTGAAGAGTAACGTTATAAAGAAAGATGAAGATCTTGAAGGGAAAAATCGGAGAAGGACGACTAGATTATTGGTAGATGAGTATTAATGAAGGATATTTGGATCCAAGACTCCTGACCATGTGATCTTCGCATAACGAGTCTTCATTTATTTTTCTTGTTGTTTTCCAGGCTCTTGCATGTGCATCTGGTGATCTCCTGCAAACAATTATACAATATATGCATTATTAATCGAGTGCAGTGCTGATGAAACATAAATATACAAGCTTCCGGTTTAAGTGCTTGCATGGAATCTGAAGTCCTTGATGTAGAGATTTAGTTAGGTATCTACCTAGCAAGAAAATATTATTGTGAGTCATGGGTCTTGACATAACCCATCATGTATAAAAATATTTGTTATTAAACTTGTTTGATGGATTAATTCAATGAAATAACTCAAAACTTGAATTATATTAAATTTTAATTAAATTAAATTATATAAAAATTAATTTAATCAAACTCAATTGACTCATTAAAATAATAGTTATACCGGTTATTAACCCGTGATACGAGCGCAACAATAAAGAAAATAATGGAGTTAAATGTACAAAGCATTAGTGCATGTTGAATTTCTTAGTGGAGCTATAGGTATAGCTAGCTAATATCTAGGCTGAATTAATTCTATATTGAAAGAGGAATTAAGAGGAAATAATGTGGACACAAAAGAGTATAATTGACTATCGAACTATAGGCACTACTTAGTGGTCACTAGAAAATAAGATGAACGAGAATTAACGTTCTCGTCTTATTCCACGTTCAAAAGGGTTCAATTAAACAATACTCCATTAAGAACTTAAAGATTTTTAGCAGTGGATTTCATGAATGAACAAGGCACTATAATTGAAAGATGAAAAGGAATTAATTTATAGATAGTTAATTAGTTCTGAAATCCCTACTTCGATACATGCACTAGAGAATATACATATGGGTGGGTGGGAGGGAAATTATGTCAGCACATTTCAACTAGAGGTATGCATGCAGGGTTTTGTCTCAGTGGGCAAGCAAGAGGAACAGCTTGTCCGGAGTCATAGATTTGCAAAGTTGAGTGATGATATCCAGTCTCTTTGAATCTTGGAAAATAATTAAAGAGCTGTGAATACGATATATTGGTGGAATTAATCACCATTTTACCTTTTACCCTTGTGGATATGCCTATAGTTTTGAAGAACTTCCTCGAAAATCTTGCCTGAGGTGACAGTTCCTACCTCATTAAACACTACCCTCTGTTTTCATGCTTAGTTTGTACTACCTTCCAAAATTACTTGAAGGCTTCAGAATCCTTGCATAGCTAGAAAGACACCACCCCCATTTGTTGTTGACACCCCATGCAACTCTCACAGTTAGGCAGGGTTGCCATGCCATAGATAGTAGGATAAGTTTACTGGTTTAATCATTTGCAATTTGCAGGAACACCCAGTCAGCTATCTGTGAAAATTCTTGCTGGGATAACAATATCAGAAAGAATTTCTAAGGTTCTGCCTCAATGAGATGTGTCCCCAAATCTCACTGAAATTTGATGTTTGTCTCACAATTGCTGTTAGTAGTTTCTTCTTTAGTAACGAAGAGGACTGATCGTTAAGATATATAAGAACAGATTAAGCTACCTTAATTTCCCCTGATATTCTTGGTCATGGAAGCAAATTAAGTAAAATATTTTGTCCTAATTAGGAGCTAATCACTCATTGACGGGCAATCACATGGTTTATAATCCTTCTTACAGATTCAAAATATTAGCTGTTAATCTGCTACTGCTAATAATTAATCTACGTAAATCTTCATGATCACTACATTAATTCACATGCACAAAATGCCATTCGATGCAAAAGTCACTTACTGAACCACTTGATTACTTTAAATTAATCCCCAGATAACTTAACTAAGTTTTATCTTTGAATACTTGTATATTAAATCCTGCATTTTAGCAGTTGATGATAGATTAATTATGTATAACCTGATGTGAACTCTTGTTTCTTTGTCAAGATAGAGAAATTGAGCTAAGGTTTGGTTATTATTTTAAAATATAAAAGACAAGGACAATGAGGAAATTAAAAAGTACATGGGTGTAAATATTTTTTATTTTAAAAATAAAAAAAATTATTATAAAATTATTTTCAAAATAAATCTATTTTAAATATATCTTTTTATCTTTTCAATTTTTTATCCCAATTGGCTTTGTATTAGAAGGCCGAATTCTAATTAAGCATATATTAAAGATTTAAAATGAAAAAAAATAAAAATAAAAAATAAAAAAATAACTCAAGTAAACTTAGATCGACACTCATACTATATTGCAACCTACACTAAATTGTTTTTAATATAAACAAATGCTTAGGTAATGCCAATGATTTAAAAAAATAAAATCTCAAACTCACGTACATCAACCTTAGTGAATCCATTAAATTAAGTTATTTTAAAAATATGATTAAAAAATTTAGCAAAAAATGAAAAATAAAAAGACCCATAATAACTCAGGTTATTTATAAAATTAGTAAAAAATCCTATAGAAAGCCAAAAAAAATATGAATCCCAATATTCAAATATATCAAATGTAAGAAAAAAACAAATGAGATTTTGACTTGTGCAATGCCCCGAAAAGCAAAAAAAAATATGAATCCCAATCTTCAAATATATCAAATATAAGAAAAAAAATGAGATTTTGACTTGTGCAATGCCCCGAGTCGGGTATTTTTGTCTAACCTTAAAAAAAATATAAGAAAAAAATAGAGATGGTGACATATGGATAATATTTTTTCTAAAACAAATATTGAACAATTAATTTAATTTAATTCAAAAAAAATATTTTAAAAAAGATAAATTTAAAAAAGAACAATAAATAAAAAGAACCGAGATAACCTAAGTAATTTCTAAAATAAATGAAAATTCTATATAAGGAAAAATAAATAAATTATAGAGTCGAATACACAATTAAATCTAATGATAAATGATGAAACTAAAAAATATAAGTTTTTTAATAAATAAATAAATAAACTCGGATAAATCTTATAAATAAAGGCCAAGTTTAAAAATTTGCAACCTCTTAACTTATAGACTCAGTATCATTCAAGAATCTCAATTTAATTTTCAAAAATAAAATAAAAAAATATCAACTTAAAAAATTTATCAAGTAAAAAAATAGCAATAAAAAGAATGATGATAAAATCTAATGTATAAAGATAATATAGGAGGATGAAATCGTAAAAAAAACATCCAAAATAAAATAAATAGAAATAAAAAAATGATGATCAAATTTAAAATAAAAAATAATGAAGGATAAAATCAAAATATAAATTTAATTTTATAAATTAATTTAAAAAATAATAATTAAAAAAATAACAACAAAATCTAAAAAAAAAAACTAAAGAGCTGATGTGAGATGTTGTAAAGCTAGGCATGAAAATCAATGAAGAGAAGAAAGTCAGCCTCTACTAAATCAAAGGTAATCTAGGAACATGTACCGCCCATAAAGACACTACCCACTCTAACGAGTTAGAAAATACCAAGAAAGCCCATTTTTTAAATCTTCATGCGACACTACACCGTCAAAAAAATAACTCACTTGTTAACTCGTTCATGGACTGTGTGCTAACAATTTTTTTTTTAAAAAATTATTTATTAAATCACCCAATCGCTCCTCGACTACATGGTTATTGCAAAAAAAAAAAAAAAAACCTAATGTAAAATAATTAATATATCCTTATAGTCAAGTCTTGTATTTTTTTTTGCTTAGAGTAATTAAAATGTGCATATCAAAATGAATTGTCAAAAAAAAAAAACACTTAGGCCAAAGTTAGTTTTTTTTTTTTTTCCTTTTAAGATCAACTAAGGAATTGAACTATGATAAAATTTTAAAAAAAAACCAACCTATCCTCAAACAATTTTGAAATGATAAATAAACACACAAAAAGATTCCTCTACTGTTCAAGTCCAGTTGATTGCTTTCTTAGTGGTTATAATCCACTCCACCGAAAAACAAATGCAGTGTATAGTGTTTTCCCCACACTCCAAATGGGCTCATGCCCTTCTTGCAGGCTTTGATGAATGTGAAACACCTATAGACTTAAGATAAAAGAGAATAAAATTTTCCAAGTAGATTAAGAAATGATTGCGAAGGTACTCTAAAATGAACGAAACCTTTGATAATTATATTAGGATCTTGGCAAGTGGGACCGTTGAATTTGGGGCTTTGTCCCTCTCCTCTAGATGTGCTACTATATACTGCCTTCAAATTCTGTAGGTGTGATTTCATTTCTTCCTCTCTACTTTTCTTAATAATTTTCGTGTTTAAGATTTTTTGTGAACCAGAGTGGTCTGCTCGTTAATCTACTTAATTGTTTTTAACACAAAGACTTTCGTAGGTGCCTTGATCTCTTACTATGTGGTGAGGAAAGAAAGCCGAATGTCTAAGCAGCAAACCCTTATCATGTTCATGGGATTTCAATTTCTCAATTAATTTCCCATTTTCTTCATCGAGATAATACGTTTTCCTCTTCATAAATAAATTCTTAAATTTGCAGTAACAAGTAGGAGAGCAAACTCTGTGTGTGTGTGTAAAACCCCATGAGCTGTTTAGATAAATTCTTCCCACATGGTATGTGATATTGCAGGCCCGCTTAATTCTGTCTTGTTCTCCTCTCAAGCTTGGTCCATCGTTTTGTCCCTAAATCATTGCATGTCCCTGATAAGACTCAGACCCGAAGGGGCAGAATAATTGCAAAAGTGGCTTATCAATGGAGATTTATGTATCATGTTGATATCATGCATTGAATTAATGCGGGGTTCCGAAGGAGATAGAGTAGACAGAACCAGGCGAGAAATTTGAATCTCATGCAAGGCTCTATGGGGTCCAAGATGTGAAGTACCCTCTAACTTTTATGTTGTGTTAAATGTGGGCTGGGAGCACGCACCAACTCTGATCCATCACCTAGAATTGACATTTCTTTGTCTTTTCTACTTGCATAACACAATACGCCTTTCTAATATAGGTCCCACTCATGAATCTATAAGGGAATGATCAAGAGTCATGGCCTTCCATGGCGTGTCATGCTCTCAAGGATTTTTGACAGCCTATAGAGAGGGTTGTTCTATGGTTGAAAGGATTTATTAGTGGGAGAGGACAATGCCATTGACATGGTGGACTAGAAGAAAAGCTAGGGCATTGTGAATTTCATGGTTGAATAGAGAGAAAACGTAGATCAAGTATTGATAAAGTGAAATTAATAGGAACCAGACAACTTTTCTGTCTGAGGTTTGAAAGATATATTGAACAGGCTCCATATTTTTCCAAATAACAATAATTCCATGTGCTAAGTCCGCATGACTTTTTTTCATCCCATTAATGGGGTTTTGGAAATTATGGCAATCAAAGCTATGTGCTCGGTGCAGATTCTTCTTCCAAGTCCCATCTATAATAGAAAGATTGTTTCATGTCTTGCTTTTTGAAGTTTTTAAGCCTTAAAGTCTTGATGCCCCAGCATGAATTGTCTTACGGAGCTGTCTGTATTCGAGGCAGTGAGAGAGTGGGCACCCATTTCCCGTGTCCTTGAACCTGGAATTATGACTTTAAGGAGCTATGGGTTCATCTAACTGTTTCCAAGGGTTGAAGAATGGTCTGCTTAATTAGGGAAAAAGATACGATATTTGAAGTGGTTTGAAGTTGAAAGTACTGTAAATGGACTCTGATTTTTCAGCACGAAAACAATGTAGCTTAGATCTACGATTTTGAAGATTTATGGTGGAGCAAAAGAAGACTAGCCCTCAGTTCAACACGTCTAAACGAAAGTGAATGAAGCTCACAATTCTTGACCAAAATATGTGAACGAAACACAGCCACTTAGTCCCCACAAAAACTGGAGTTGTGTCCTGTATAAAGATAGAAAACAATGTGTCCCCATTATACTTGACGATGTGATGATACCTGCTCAGAGCCTTGTGTACTCGTCAAGGTGAATTTCTAGGACAAATCAGACAGCACAGTCCTTTTTACTGGACTTCATCTCCAATATCATCACCATTAATATTAGTTTTTTTTTTAATTTAATAATGATGCTGTAATGCATTCAAAACTAGAAGCGTTTTTAATTAACCTTCTGAGTTCATCACAACTTTACCATGTGAATCTTGATGTAGTATTTCTCTTCTTTTAGTTCCTCATTAATGAACTACCAATTTACCATAGCCCATTAAAGAAAACTTGGGAGTGGTCCAAATTAGCTTCAAGAAGCTGTTGTCTATCTCGTCAACTTATTGTGATGCTTCCTGTAGTAATTGGACTTACCCCAGTTGGTGAGAATTGGGGAGCCAAGAGGAGGCTCAGTTTCGAGTTCAATTCTTCATGTTGGGTAGGTTTTGCACGAGCCCAGACAGTAATGGATGATTGACATGAATTTGTAGGCCGATGCTGCATTAGCTGCCATTCATGATGCTCAGAAACAAAGCATGGTAAGCATGCTCAGAAACACATAAATATTACACTAGAACATAGAGACTGCATATCTTAAATTGATTTCTAGAGTGACTATGATACGGATGCGATCGACAATGGTGCTCTGGCTGTCGTGGACCTTTTATTGGTGGGCATTTGAGTAACATAGTCTGTACTGCATCCGATGACTTCTGCTGCAAGTTCTGGTTCAAAACAAGACTTTGCATGTAAGGATAAACATGAAGGAACCAATAAATCGACCAAATTAATTCACAACTAAAGCGAAAAAAAAAAGAAAATGCTTTCACAACTTGACAGGAGGATTATTTTTTAAAATCAACTTGACATACAGTTGCTGAGTTTCATCTCAGGCTATAACTCCAACAAATCATACCAGCCACATCTATTCACGAACTAAGCAATTATCAATTCCAGATCACTTTTGAAGATCAGAAGCATAGTTAATCCGAATAATCATGAAGTAGTATAACTCACAAACAAGGTTAGTTTCTATTAAATTGCAATGAGAACGACCAAAAGGGCAAAAGGGCATGCATGTGCATGAATGGAGACGCTTACATGGGTGAGTAAGAGAAGAATTTGGCATCATAAATCATATTGTGGAAGACATAACTCAATGCAGTGCAATCAAAAAAAAAAATGACAATAATTTCATCCTTGTTGCCGTTTGCCTCGTGGCCCAAATGGCAACACGCATGCCATTTGGGCTCTGGCTCAAATGACTACACCCAGCTTGATTCGGCTAGATTTTTTCCCTTTCTCTTTCATTTTTTTTGGCACACTATCCAACACGACACACCTGAATATTTTTTAAAAACTTTTAAGGAATCAAAACGTGCCCTCTCACGTACATAAATTTTTTTATAATTTTTACTAACAAATTCTCGAGAAGTATATATTTTTATTCAGGTTTAGCTATATATTTTTATTTAATAGTCACAGCTCAAATACGTATCATATTCCATGCAAATTCTAGGCAAACTAGATATTTTATTTTTTATCGGATGATTATTTTTAACTAATATATTTTAAAAGTTATTAATTTCTTTATTAATTGAGTGACTTACACTGTAATTAATGATAAACACCAACTTTTTCATTTATCAATTCTCATTTAAATTATTATATTTTATGATGAGTTAATATGATCAAAACTTATAAATATTTTGAGTCATTAAATAAACAAAAAAATTCAAAAATTAAATGTTATAATTTTCTTAAACTCAAAATTTTACTTTTAAACTATTCATTTTTGTATTTTTTTATCAAAACTTATAAATATTTTGAGTAATTAAATAAACAAAAAAATTCAAAAGTTAAATGTCATAATTTTCTTAAACTCAAAATTTCACTTTTAAACTATTCATTTTTGTATTTTTTTTCCACATATACTTATTAACTTAAACATTAAAGAGTTTTTTGTTTTATTGAAAGCTTAATTTTTGTGTAAAGTTTTTTCATGATTTTAGTCATGGTTTCATCTATGAAAAACTCTAGTTTATTTTCATTTCATACCTTTAATCAAAAAATTATTTCTATGACTAAAAAAACTTTAAAATAAAAAAGAATAATTGATCTCCATATCATATAGACTCTAGCTCGTACGAGTATTAAACAACTCTACCACCAAGTGCGGATGCTCAATAATATTATTATAGTTATGCAATTACATCTTCACACTCTTTCTCCTACACAACAACAAGCTTCCATGCATGCACTACTAATAATGTAAAAGCAACTCTAGTTCCCTAAAAAGATAGGGTAGAATAATATATAAGGAGGTAATATCTGCATTGATACAATAAAAAATAGCTACACATTGTTTTTACATAAAATATTCTAAATAAAAATTTAATTATCATCGATCTTCATCAAAGTCTCAATTATGCTTCCCATTTAAGAAAAGATCTGGCCAAAAGATAAGATCCATAACTCTACAAGCTCTTGAACACAATACTTACCAGACGAGAAAATCTCAACTCTATCAAAAAATATGACATATTCAACTCTTTAAATGTTATGTTTTCACTAAAGCTAACTTATACTCATAAACCTCTGAAAGCATATATAAATTATGAGAAGCATCATAGAGTTATTACACAACACAATAATGTAATGTGTAAAGTTTTTCCACCAATATTTTATGGATTTATTTATACATGGTATCATATTTTAAAGTCTAACTTTATTTTTTATTTTTGTAATTTTAGCTATAAACTCATTTATCATTTCGTTATAACAGAAATTGAATATAAAAGCACCAATACCTATCGCCAAAGCTTCAATGAAAAAAATACTAATATGAAAAGATTTCTTGAACCTTTGCCATAAAAGTCATCGCTAATGATGCTATAACTATTCTTTGTAGGAAATGTTATATACTTCCACGTACATAAAGCTTCAATTGTCAATTCCCCGAGATCCTGACTATCCCATTTATCACCATATACACTGAGGTGTTAGCTATTACAAGAGGAAAAAAAACTAATGCAATATCCTACCCCATAAAAACTGGTACAACACGAGAAACCCTATCAAGGCAAGGGGGTGAGTAGAGAGCATCCATCCTTAATGGCTCCTCTTCATTGGCCGCTTTCAGAAACAAGTGGTGAAGTAGTTTCATGTTGTCAATGGCAACGCACAAGTACTTTTCATCTGCTTCCGCGCATTTGTCACGATAAGTCGCCCTATTTGGCCCAGGTTCTGGAGCCGTTCAATGAGGTTCCCATGCCCCTCAAGACTTGTAAGTTCTTTAGCTTGCAAATACCTAATGGTGCCTTTGTACCAAATTCATAATTGAACTCAGTTCCATGTCCAGGATTATGACGGCATGCTGCAGCTTTGCAATGCCAGAAGGCAGCTCCTCAAATTTGGTTTCCTTGATATCCAATGTTTCTGACGTGAAGTTTTCCATTTGATTCGTGAAGTTGCTCCATTTGAGTTCAAGTCAAGCTCAAGAACCTTAAATTGACCACTGAGTTTGGTCGTTTATCAATCTGCAGACTCTCTAGATCCAACACCCTTCACTATTTAAATCCACGAAAGGCTTTACGGAAGAGAGGTTTAGATGTCTTGTCTGCGGGAAACAAAAAGAAAGAGTGAGTGTGTGAGATGCTCTTGACAGTGTATATTTCACGGTCCTTGACTAGAACTGACAGTCGACGAGCTCCACTCCTGAATTTCTTCTTCAGCATAGAAAACACTGAATATTTTAAGATCATCACAGCATAACCATAAATCAGTGTTTGCTAAGTTTGTGGTTAAAGTCAGAAGCAATAATTTAAGCATTTAGCAAAATGTACTGCCTTTTGCCCTTTCTTTTATCGTTTAAATGGATTGGGGATGTCTTAATATAAATTCATCCGTATTTCCAATCCAAGGTCATATGGTCTGATCAGATTGAAGTATTGGCATGAAAAGATAAATAATAATGAATTTAGCAAAATCTATTGCATCAGCAAATAGATTGCTAGAGCCTGCATTGCACAAGGACTCTGCTGCATTTTGTCCCTTTCCTGTAACATTTGGTTGAGCTATTTCTTGTGGATGGAAGAGTTATCAACTCTTTTTTATCACTCTATTGAAGACACCTCTTTCGAACATAAGAATTTCTATCCAAAAAACATGTATCTGAACATTTCATACCTTTTAAGGCATTGCCATTGATAAAAAGAACACCGGATCCTTAATATGGAATTATTGTGTAGCTTCAGTATGTTGACTGAGTTGTGGCCTTAATTTTCTTAGCAGATCCATTTACGCGTCTGGATTGTCGCTTATATTCTGTTATTCTTAGCAGTTCAATTCGACAGGCGGAGGCTGTTTACTACAATTTTGAATCCAACACGTCTTGCCAATGGAGAAGGTTCAACAGCGGGAACTCTTATATTCGACAATGAGCTTGTCAGCCTGAGGAATCAGTGAAGCAAATAACTTGAATCGAAAAGACAAGCAATCTATTTACCAATAATCAAAATTTTTCTACGCTTTACATAGGACAACAATTGTGTTTGAGAATTTAGCTCACATAAAGCAGCAGTTTCTGAGTTCCAGAATTCATAATTGGTAACAAGCCTTTGCTTGCTGTTTGCCTTTTAAACCAGAGATATTGTGTTCTGATTTGCAATTTATCTACAGTTTCTTAACCTTTTCAATTGGATAAGAATCAAGTTCCTACATGATTCTGTATCTAACGCATGTTTTTCCCAAAATACATGCAATTTTTTTATTTTACCTCCTCCTACTTGTCTATGCATGTAAACTTCAGAAGAACCTTGCACTGAATGTATCGATGCAAGTTCATGAAGATGAAGATGGACAGAAATTAGAGGGGGGGAACCTTTCCCATAAACCTTGGTAGTGTGACTGAAATTACTTCACAAACTCTACACTGCCAATAGTCTCTCTGGATAACATCCCATTGGAGACTTTGCTGCCACATGCAGCATTATTCTATACCACCTATCTTTGAGATCTCAGGACGCTAAGTGAAGTAATATTATAGTTTCCAAATTACAACTGCAGCTGCATCGAAAAGGCTATCGTGAACTTGATAGGCAAGGCACAGTTGGGGAAGCAGAGATGGCAGTTCCCTTGGCATTATTGCAAGAGGCGCGTATTTGATTTCGAGGAGACCTCTGCTACTGTTTAATAGGCGCCATCCTTTCCTAGACTTCCAATACTGCACAGAGAGTTAAGAATAAAAAACTATGGAATGCTTAAAGAAACTAAACACAACCCAATCAAACATTAGTGGTGAAGAGTTGAAGTTATCTGACAAACCTTGTACCATGACCTGGTCCACATTTGACACCAGTAACATTAATGCAAGTGGAAAAACCATTGATCAATTCCTATAAAAGAGTCTTGGATATTGACATGGTTTGACCCAGAGATATCAATTCCATCAGTATTTGGGTTCTCATCTGGTGCAAGGATTTGAAGATTAGAGACTTCGACACCGTCACATGCATTTATGCTTATGTGACCTTGTGGCTGCTGACATGGTGCCAGTTACTTGGTCGGAGACCATTGCATTTGTTGAAATGGAGAGCCTTCATCCGCAACATTCATCGCTCACACAGTCGGAACATTATAAAAGGATTCCTTTTATGTTTTGAGGATGATCGATGAAGACTCATCGATCAATCGATCTTACTCGACGACGTTTCGAGCAGGCACTATCATTATCCAGGGAGACAAATATTGCTTCTTCTTTTTTTAACATTCATATTAAAATGAGTAACAGGCCCCGAAAGACAACTTGAAGACATTAGCTAGACTTTATTGAGCAGAAGGTAGACATACATTGCAAGCTTTCCACCAAGCTTCTCCTCGTCCATCAAATCTTCCTCCTCCATCAACAATGAGACCAATAGAGGCTGTGAATCCAATCCATTTTTCATAATCACCATCCCATGAGTCAAAGCTGTTTGGTGCACCCATTGTACCTTCGATCTACTATCATAAAAACAATGCTAGGTTTTTTCAGTGACCCCCTTTGTAAATGATTGAATACAAGAAAACATTTGATGAAAACGTATTCCCTGATGGTACTTCAAGGGTTGGCATTTCTTCACTTGCTCGACAGAAATGTCCCCATGCTTTTTGGAAAGCCTTTCAAGTACATTTTCAATTCATAAATATCTAATTTTCTCCACATACAGGTTATCAAGCTTAAAGAAAATAACGAAAGTACAAACACATTTACGTAGAACTCTAAAGAGCTAGTGAGTCTAACAATCAGGAAGGTTGCTCCCACTTTCTATTTTTTAAGTTCAAATCTTGCTGTTAACATTCAAAAGAAATTATGTACTAAAATACACTGAATCGCATAGATTTACTTAAAACATGCTTCGTAAGTAAAACAAAATTCCCATAGAAAATAGCACATAAATGATAAACCTACTTAAAAAATAAAGCAGGACATGTCCTGGTGTAGCATCAATTTTTCCAAAAAAAAACATTTTAAAATTATGTTCAAACCCAAAAAAAAAAAACATTTTAAAATTATGTTCAAATAAAAAAAAAAAAAAATTTGCTTCCTTAACATGGAGAATCCTTAATAAACTTTAAATCAAATTATAGATGTTATGGTAGTCGAATTTGTTCTAGAAGTTTGAGTTATATTTAAATTAAGAGGGGGAGGAGATGGTTGTTACTGTTGTTTGTTACAAAAAAACAAAAAAGAAATGCATAAGGAGCAAGATAGAGATGGGGGAGCGGAGAGAAGGATTGATCGTTAAATCATAAATTAAATATTACCAATAAATTTATCAATGGAATTATTTTATCAGTCATTCTATCGATAAAAAATATCATGTCACCATACAATTTGTTTTTTTAAATCCCATTGTAATACCATCCGTAATTTTGTTGGTATATAACCAGGGATTATATTTGTCATTATATCTACAAATGAACTTTACTGCAAGGTTAATTTTGTTGGTAAAGTCATTGGTAAAAGTTACATATTATCGTATTTTTTGGCTTTTTTATTTTTTTTCCATTGCAATTCTCTCTGTATATATTGATGAAGTATTTTCGTTGGTGTTTACCAAGAGATATGGTGATGGAGAAGTTCGTCAATAAATTCATTGCAATCTACCAATGGAAAAATTGTATTGATGTTTTCGTTTGTATTAGTCAAATTTCTAATAATGAACTACATACAATTACAACAGTTAAAGAAACAAAGGTTGAAAATATGAAGGGAATTAATAAAACTAGTCAAATAGTACTCTTCCAAGCTAAGATACAAATCAATTGTCAATTATCAATCAGAATCTTGAGACATCATTATAAATTACCCTATGATGAAGTGAGAAAAAAATTAGAAAAAATTGGATTTTTCATAAATATGTCCTAAACCTAACCGTGAGTCCAAAAACTTTTCTATAAAATAAGTTTCTTGTTAAAACACAAAACTATTTAATATTTAAGTCAGCATGTATAAGAAGAGTGTAGTGTGTATGAAAGGAAATATAAGATAAATATATGTGTGAAAAGAAAGAGTTTATAGCTTATTGACTTTTATAAATGGTTTTTTATGACCTAAAATGGCTTGGTTAGCTTTATGGCCTTCAATGACATAGTTGGCATATGTATGGCTATAAGCACCCTTGCATAGCTAGCTTATGGTTTAACTTTTTAAGATTATCTCTCTAATGCTTAAGTGAGCAAGTGTCAAGAGAGTGTGGTATGTGTAAAAAGAAATGCAAAAGAAATATATGTGCGGAGGGAAAGAATTTATGGACTATATGCAATAGTTAGTTGGCTTTTAGGACCTAGAATGACATGGCTAGTTTTGGTATAGCTAGAAGCAACTTTGTATAATTGGTTTTTGACTTGATTTTTTATGGCTATCTCTCTACATAGGATATTTCCTTTTGTCTTGTGATTAGATGTATTTATATGCTAAAGTTTTGAAATTTCTTCATGAAAAAGGAGACCATATCATTAATAAAAAAAAATTAGTTTGTTATTATTAGCTAGTCACGGTAGTCGTTACTTATTATGTTAAGCTATGATTGTTGTGTTATGCAAACTATTGGTGTAAACATCAGTGATGCATGAAAAGTTTGTACGCAACACATGAAAACCCAAAACAAATACATAAAAGAGTGTTTTAGGACAAGATTAGATAGGTCAGGTTAGTATCAAGTGTGAGGCTAAAAACTCCAATCTTCGTTTAAATAAGTAGAAATTTGTTTTTTAAATAAGATTTTGGCATCAACATTTGTTTCCTCAAGTATTTTAGATAATAAGTTTGAAAGACTTATCTAGCATATGTAATAGGAAAGAAAAACTTGTTTTAGATTGCTGATGTTAACTTTGTGTATGCATTTACATGCCTACATAAGTGTTTTTTTCTTATATTATTGTTAACTACAAGAGAGAGGAGATCATAAAAAAAACATTGTGTGAGGAGATGTTGTATTAAAATAAGAATCTAATAAAGATGTGTTATGGAGTTATTCAGGTTTTAATAAAGAAATAGAATTGTTATGGAGTTATTAAGATTTTAATAGAGACATAATAATTTTATTGTAGAGATTTTTCATGAAGATATAGAGAATCTGTAGATATTAAAATCTCTTTATGAAGATTTTCATGAAGAATTTAATGGAGATATGAAAATTTTATCATGAAAATTTTTATGAAAACACACTACTATTTTATTGAAAAATTTTTAAAAAATAAAGATGCAATTCTCAAAGATAATTCAAAAATTATCTCATCTCAATTAGCTTATCATAGATTGCACATATATGTTTTTCTTCTTGTTTTACTTATCTTTTTTTCTTAACAAACTATTTAAGGTATCATTTGACAATTTCCTTATCTATCACTTTTTTCTGAATATTATATTTATCATGCCACAATTGTTATAATTTCTTATATTTCAACCATTTTTCATAGAAGATAAGTATTGCAAGAAGTTTTTTTCTTTTAAATAATGATCAATATCTCATCATTTACAAGAATAAAAGATGTGGTAAGAGCTAAAGAATACCACATAATTGAAAAATTATTATTGATACTATTATTATTATTAAAAAAAAACATTTTTTCCAACGACCACCACCATTCTTGATCCCCCCTCCCCGTGGTTAGCATGAAGTTTTTTTCTCTCAATGCCGGTTAATATCTCATTATGCATGAGAATAAAAGGTGAGATCATAGCCGTGAGAATATCAGATGATTAAAAAATCATCATCATCATCATCATCATCTACTATTAAAAAATCACCATCATCATCATCATCTAAAAAAACGTTTGCACCGTCACCATTCTTGATTGAGAGCCGTCAGACTAGAGGAGCCATGGCCACTCATGGGCCAAAAACATTTAGATGAAGCTAATATATACACACAAATTGGAAAGGGCCATTTTCATGAAAAATTGGCCCACCAAAACAGATGGATGAATCCATAAGAGAAAAAAAAATGATGATTGTGGTGAAAGTGGTGCCTTGATAGGTTGCAGATCATTGAGTCACCTTGGCAGAGACTCTACTCCTCCTCCTCCTCCTCCTCCTCGTCCTCCATGACACCATGAAACCAAACCCCACAAAAAAAACCATCAAAACCCACTTCCAAAAACCACCACTAGCAGCAGAAAACCCATCAGATTATGCCTTCAAAATAACAGAAACAGCAATCTCACAAATCTGCCAGTCGGTAGGGTTTAAGTCCACACAACTCTCAGCTCTTGAAACCCTAACCCACGTAGCCACCCTTTGCCTCCAAACACTAGCCAAAACAGCTGTATTATATTCCAATGCGTCTAACCGTACTCAATCAAACATCTTTGACATCATCAACTCATTATATGACATGTCTTCTGTACGAGGTTTCACAGGGGGGTCCACACTGCATTGTAATGGTAGTGGCATGTCTTTTGAGGTCGAGTGCGTTAAAGAATATTAAATCTTTTGTTGAGTTCAGTGATGAAATCCCTTTCGCCAAGCCTATTCCAAGAGGGAAATCGATTTCTTTGAGGAGGAATTCAATTCCTTTGGAATTGAATGAATTGGGTTCCAGGGGTTTGCATATTCCTAGGTGGTTGCCTAGGTGTCCTGATGAGAGTTGTTATAACAAAATGTGGGGACAGGTGTGAAAAGAAGAGAGAAGGGGAGTTGGTCTTGTGGGAGAAGTCTGATTTGGTGGGTGGTGGAATTGGGAGCGGAGATGAATTCCAGGGGATTTCTTGGGAGAACGAGAGGACAAGCGGCGGCGGCGGCGATTTGGCAATGGAGAGAGGGAGGGTGAGGTTTAGGATTGGGGAAGTGGGAGGGGCACAAAAAGGAGGGGTTTGATTTCTCTTTTGCCATCTGTGGATGGCAGAATTTGAACCCTGTTCCTCTTGCAAAAGTGATGGGAAAAAAAATGAAGAACAGTTACTGCAACCAACAAACCTGCCAGGCATGTTTAGATAAAGCCATGTATTCTTCTTGATATATTACAGAGTTGCTGCCACTATTCTTCAATTCTAGACTCTCTGCTTGTGCTTGAATTTTGTTGTTTATGATTTTATAGTGGAAAAAAATCTGTTTTACAAGGTCTGATTGAATTCATTCCTCATCTCTCAGACAAAGAGGGGTGTTGTTGAGGTTTCAAGATTTCAAGCCACATCCGTAATTACGCAGCAAACATCATCTATCAAAATCTCGAAACATCCTAGATTAAGATTAAGATATTGAAGAATAAAATAAATAAAAACTTAACAAAGAAAAAAAATAAAATAAATAGTAATTAAAAAATAAAGATTAAATATAATATAAAATAAAATATTTAGGGATATAATTGAAAAATAATTCAATTAGAAAGAAAATCTAATTAAAAGATTAATTAAAAACAAAAAAAATTAATTTAAAAAATGAGCATTAAATTCGAAAGGTGAGAAAAAACAAAAAGGGATAAAATTTTTAAAAAATAATTTTATAAATTATTTAAAATAAAATCAATCACAATAAAAAAATGGAAAAAATATAAAAGAAAAACAAATCTAAGAATTGCTTTGAATATATACAAGAAAAACTCTAAAACTAAGAAGAAGAGTGGGGGGAGAATCACCCACATAAAACCTGATATATTTTTGCCACATATGCCACTTAAAAATGCAGGCAACATCTAAAGGATAAAAATGTCATTTGGAAAATGAAGTTTGGTAGTCTATTAACATTGTACGCACCCTTTGAATAACACGAGAGCATCAACACGTACCCGTATGATTTTTATATACAACCTACTTTTTATAATTAAATAATATTTTACATATACTAAATTATTAAATTACCTCTAATACAAAAGAAAAAAGTGAAAAGATTGAAAAAAAAAAAAAAACCCTTGACCCAAGATTACAATAATCTAAATTTATGATCATTGTAGTTATTTTATTGTTCCATCTATAAAGGAAAAGTAGAAAGCCCACTGCCCATATATGCATTATTTTCTGCCAAAAAAATTACACTAGTTATTTCACTGTCCAAGCAAATCTATTACATCCCTGCTGCCAGGACCGATTGTGTTTTATTGATAAGCAGAATAGTATTTAACTGTCTTAATCCACAGGACAATGGTCTATCAACAATAAATTTGATACAGTAAAAGTTCTACCCCTTCTAGTTTCTTTTAATTAATTTAATTACGGAATGGAAGAATTGGAACAAATGTAAAGGAAATTGTAATATGAACATAGATTATGCTCAGCTAACAAGTTTGTATGCAAGCAAATGAATATATTAGCCAGAAAGGGTGGCAACAAGAAAACCCATCATTTGGGACCCCGCTTGGAGGTAATCCAACTTTTTATCTATCACGAAAGGTTGAAATGATATGACAATAACATATAGGGTTTCATTCACATTCAAAAATAAGTTCTTGGACGATATATCAAAGAAATATCTAGTTGCTGCTACACACATGGTCATAACAATATATTCAGTATCTGCTTTTGCAACTCGCAAAAGTTCTAGAAACAGTATTATCAAGCCTTCAACGAATAGCCAGCTCTCATTTTCCACAATTAAAGCCTTTGCAAACAGAGAGGACTATGATGAGGATCAAAGCAATCAGTATTCCCAAAACAATCAGCTTAACCTTCATGTTCTGCAGCCACATTTTTCTCCGGATTTGTGTCCCTTGACTGCGAAAATCTTGTGCCTATAATTAACAATTTCCACATGCAATAAAAGGGAAATTAGTATCTTTATGACAATGAAGATTAGGAAAGCATCTAAATCATTTGTCAAAAAGCATGTTAAGATGATGTTGCTATAATATCATGTGATTGTCATGAAACAGGTAGAACTATCAATGACCCAAAATTTTCATTTAAATAATTATAGAATCTCCTTCAAGCAAACCCTAGATCCTTCCAAAACATTAAGCATAGGAGTATCAAAACTTTCTTAAACAGCCTACTGTTCCTTACAAATGCCATAAATGAGAGAGAAAATCACTTACCTGTGAATGAAGGTTCTCGGTCTTGTCCACAAGAAGTTCTATTTTCTCTCCCCTGTCCAGAACCTACATGAATACAGAAAACAGATCTCTTTTGTTCAAACCTTGAAAACATGTCTTACAGGAACCAAGTGCACCTCAATCAGTAAATGAAGGAATGCCATCCTGCTTAAACATAAACCTCTATGCATTAATGCTCCTTAATGCACGTCCACATGTTCAAAAGGCACATGAACAAATCTACACATGTGGCATATATAGTATCTTATGAACATTTTGGTAAAACCAAATGATTCAACGGTATTATTCATTCCTGCTACAGACCAAAGTATTACAAGAAAAATAATTTGAAAATAATAAACTTGTCATAAACATGAACTACACTTACATTCAATGATGGAACACGCACCCACAGGTTCACCCATAAACAAGTAAACTTGCACAGATGCACTCATGAACTATTAAACATTTTAACATTCTAGCCTTCTGATTCAACAGGAAAACTTATGTCTGCTTTCAGTCAAGTATTACAAGAAAAAATAACTTGAAAAATGCAAATTAGGATCCAGGCAGGCATAAGGTCACTTACCTTCTCAATGTTCTCCATCATGACACCTTTAACTTCTGAAACCTGGGCTTTCACTTTCGCAAGCTTGCTTATCTCTTCAGGATGATCAGCACAATACTTCATATGTTCCTTCAATTTTGGCCTGCAACAAGTTAACAGTTCACATCAATTATCAACTACATTAAAAAAACAAATTTCCATGCTCGTCTCTCAACGGTCTTAACCCATCCATAATACCCACCCAAATTCCTTGTTAAGACCATTGGCCTGGGCTGTGGCAGCCTTTCCACCGCCCTACTTTGACACGAAATCATCCCTGACACGCTCCAAAAAAGCCATAGGCACTTGTCTTCCAGCCGATTCATCCGCAACAACACAATATGCTGCAACATCAAAAACACTCAAGTCAATATTCAACATCAAAGCATCCAGCACTAAACCGCAAACACAAAAACATCAATATAACAGAAACCCAGTTAAGCAATGCACCTCACTTGAAAGTCAAAGTCACTCAGGATCCTTAAACTGCTTTCATAGGTTATTTAACATTACAATTCTTAGGTTTTCCATTAACGTAACAGTTTTTGAAACCCGAACAAACAAACTCTCTCAGGCAGTCCAAAAACAATTTCAACAGAATTAAACAGATCCAATTCATGTCTCATCGACAACACCTCCCTTGCCAAAATCTACAGAAAACTAAACAAATCCATTTGCTAACTCTTTCTTAGCAAAAAACAACGATAGCCCAGTTAACAAAACAGAAAACCCACAGCACAGAATTCATTAGAAAACCAAAAAAACTATGCAAAAGCAAGAAGCCAAAAACACTTACTAAACCCATTGTCGACGAGGTAATTGAAAGTATGACCATCGCAGTTGTAAGTAAACTTGTTGTTAGTAGCAGGAAGTTTCTGGAGACATTGAAACGCTATGGAATTGAAATTCCCACTGAATTCAGTGTACTCAGCAAGAATCACAGTTCCTCGTGAAGCAAACGCGTAGATCAGTGATTTCTGGGTCATTTTTAAAAATTCAAAATCTAGGGTTTTCCGAAAAAAGAGATCTGAGAGAGATTTTCGGTATCTCTCTCCTTGTTCTAGTTTGTTTCCTTGTTGGTTTAAGGGGGGAGGGAGAGTAGAGGAGAGAAGGAAGAGGGTTTAATGAGATGTGTTTTGGGAAGGGGAAAGGGCTAGGGGAGAGAGGGAAGAGTAAAGAAAGGGAAAAGTATGGTTCAATTTAATGATGGGTTTTTGTGTGATAAAATTAAGTAATTGATTTGAATTTGAAGGGAAAGTAAGAGAAATTATTGTAAGAGATTGTTCTCATTTTTCACTTACATGAGACCACTTCTGTCTAATTATAGTTTCTCCATAAACCATGTAATTGAATCTCATGGGATTGCTCTAATTAGGGATGCCAATTGATGCTTAAATTTGATGGGTATTTTTTATATTTAATTTGAATGGATAAATGTTATTTTTAAAATAGTTTTATTTAGAGATTTGAATCAAATCCTAGGAAAAACATTGTAGAAAATCCCGTTCTACAAAAAATATCTCTACAAAAAAAAATCAATAAAATAAATTTCATATTAAAAAATAATAATTATTAGGTATACCCAATTATATAATTTAAGTTTTGATCTAGTGTTTAAAATGTATAACTCTTATGATCCTCCAGACTTAATAGAAATAATCCACTCAATGGAAATAATATATGCTTTATTTAGTGTTTGATATTATAATATTAGTTGTTTTTTAAAGTATTTTTTATTTAAAAATATATTAGATATTATTTTTTAATTTTTTAAAATTTATTTTTTATATTAGCACATTAAAATAATTTAAAAATAATAAAAAATTATAATTTTAGCAAATATGCGGCAAGTCATGTTCCAAATGCTACCTAATCAATAATTTTAGCAAATATACGCCAAGTCATGTTCCAAATGCTACCTAATCAAGTGGTAAAAATAAACTTAATTTTAACATAAGAAAATGTATGAAAAATATATGACAACGTGTTTGGAAAGCTTTTTTAAAAAAATTTAAATTTTTTTGTTTTAAATTAATATATTTTTAATATTTTTAAATTATTTTAATATACTCGCCTTGTCTTAGTGTTATTAACTTTAATGCAACTATAAACACCAAATGAATGTGCAAACACTTCTACAGAACTCATGCAGTCAATATGTGGTGGTCAAGTGGTAAGAATTTAAGATTAAAGGGTTTACTTCTTTTGTGGTCTCAGGTTCGAGTCCTTGGTTGCTCATATGATGGCCACTGAAGGCTTACATGGTCGTAAACTTCAGGGCCCGTGGAATTAGTCATGATGCGCATAAACTGACTCGGACACCCACGTTAATCTAAAAAAAAAAAATTAAAAATGTCTCACCTTATGTAGTTTTTTCCCCTATTAATTAAAGATAATTTTAAACTAATTTATATGTTAGAATAACTTTAAAAACACATTAGGATTTAGAACTCAGAATTTATCTAACTTGTGTAATTTAAAAATAATTTTTTTTTAACATTAATTTTTTTTTTCAAAACACACTCTCCTCTCCACTTAACCCATGTCATTGACATAGTGGTATGTATTATGGGTTGTTTAAGAGTATAATAATAAAAATATTTTTTATTTATAAATATATTAAAATAATAATTAAAAAAAAAATTAATTTTCATATTAATATACCAAAATGATATTGAAATATTAAAAAATAATTTAAAATAAAAAATAATTTTTTTTAAATATAAACAAGATTGGCATTAATGTCATCGATGCAAGTGCGGATCCAAAGATAAGAAGAAGGTTCATGGGATTAGGCTGTGTTAAGGATACAGACGATCTCTATCGTTATTTAGCATTTAAAAAAAACAAATTGTAGTTAAACTCCAAAATCTCGTACAAGAAATGTGCTACCTCGAAATTATAAACTATAGAAAATTCACTTTAATTTATTATTATTGGTTTGCCTTCATTTTGCCCCAACAGCCACGTCGAAATGACGAACAATGAACAGACGATCTCATTTGCTGTTGCCTGCGATAAGATTGCAGTTTGGAACTTGAAATTGTGTTTTTAAAATTTTAATTTTTTTATATAAAATAAATATTTTTTATTTTATCTTGTATTCTTATTAACAAGTAATTATAAGCTCTTGGTAATTTTTGCTTATATTAGGGTCAGTTTGTAAGAAAGTTTTTTATTTTTAAGGGGTGTTTATTCGACGAAAAGTAGTTTCCTGAAAACTATTTTTTTAAACTTTCATGTGTTTATTTGTCATTATAAGTGTTTATTCGATGAAAAGTAGCTTCATGAAAATTACTTTTTCAAACTTTCATGTGTTTATTTGTCATTAGAAAAATTGATCAACAAAAAATATTTTTCAATAAAAAAAAATTAGTTTAGTTAATAGGAAAATATTTTTCTGAAAAATTTAGATAGAAAACACATTTTATAAGCTGTGAAAAATTTAAAAATATCATATTATTTACTGAATATATCAAATTTAGTCCTTAAAATTTTTGATTGCTACATATATTTTGTTTTAAATATTTTTTTTTCAATTTCATCTCTTAGAATTTAATTTTTATATTAAACTTTGGTCCTCATTTTTATAATTGTTATTTTCTTTTTCATTATTATTTTTTAATTAAAATTTTTTATTTATCAAATTTGGTTCTCATTCTTTTTATTGTTACTTATTTTATTTGAAATAATTTATGAAATAGTTATTATTATTATTTTAATTTCTTTATCTTTCAATTTTTTATTTGTTAGATTTGATCTCTATTATTTATTTTATTTAAGATAAATTATTAAATTATATATTTTTTAATTTCATTCTCATTTAACTTTTTAATTTGTAAGATTTATTCCTTATTATTTTAATAAACTTGAAAAAAATAAAACATTAATAAGTTATTTTCTGACTCATTTTCCATGACATAACCAAGTACTAAAAAGTATTTTCCAACTTATTTTTCATTACACTACCAAATATCAGAAAATAATTCACTTTCTCAGAATTCATTTTCTAAAAGGAAACTACTTTCCAATAAATAAACGGGACCTAAATCACTACTATTTTATGGAATTTTTGTAAATGTTTTTTTTTGTTAATTTTAGAATTTTGATATAAAAAACTTGTATTTGATATAAAAAAAATATTTTAAAAAAAATATATATAGCAATCAAAAGTTTTGAGGACCAAATTTGATATATTCAGTAAATAATATGACATTTCTAAATTTTTCAATTTCATCTCTTAGAATTTAATTTTTATATTAAATTTTGGTCCTCCTTAAACTTTGGTCCTAATTTTTATAATTGTTATTTTCTTTTTTATTATTATTTTTTAATTATTTATCAAATTTGGTTCTCATTCTTTTTATTGTTACTTATTTTATTTGAAATAATTTATGAAATAGTTATTATTATTATTTTAATTTCTTTATCTTTCAATTTTTTATTTGTTAGATTTGATCTCTATTATTTATTTTATTTAAGATAAATTATTAAATTATATTTTTTTCAAT